>NW_009260361.1:207363-228685 GCF_000687185.1 Egretta garzetta | reverse complement strand
CCTCGCCGCCAGCCTGCTGGCCCCGCGACGCTACTGCTGTAGGGGTGGCTCAGCGGGTTCTGTGGAGATCGGCATTTCGCTTACAGACCATTACGCAAGTCTGACTTCCAAAAAAAGCCACAAAGCTGTTCAGACTGATTTTGGCAATAAGGAATTACTTAAAAGAAATTGAAGGTGTTTTCTACGTTCATCTTCCAACTTTGAAGGAAAATTATTTTTTCAGCCTCTCAAAAAAACCCCCAAACTTATGTAAACAGCAATAAAGTATTTAACCCTGCCCAATTACAATGTACATGAAGTTTTAAAAGGCAAGACCATGGTATGGGGATAGTGAGGGAACTTTCCCAATTAGGGTCGTGCTGTTGGTGGTGTTACTAGTACCGTGCTTTAAGATACTGTATAAAGGTTTAAAACATTGAAAAGTGTGTTGGAAGATTAAATTGATCAGCTATTGCTTATTAAACAATTCTTACATTTAAAAGGTCAACTTTTTTTTTTTTACAAGAAACAAATTTCAAGACTCCTCTAATCCATGAATGGTAGCCAGGCCCTTACAGTTATGAGCCAATGACCTGTTTGTTTACAGTTTGACTAAAAACTTGTAAAGTACAAAACCAATTTTAAGGCCAGTGTTCCTTATGTTTGTATCGTGATTTAATTACTGTCAGGACATGGCTTGTATGCATTTAAATTTCAGGTGGGCTTCTTGGTTGGCTTTTTATGGAAGATTTTCTTAATTTCCTGTTTCAGTTGTAGCTGACGGTCTGCAGAAAGAATACAACCAAAATACCCAATTGTATCATTCTCGGATATCTTCAGCACTGAACTAAATCAACAGCTCTGATGAAACCGAAAACTAGAAAATACCTTTAAAATTGCCAGACATCTCGTTAGGAAAAAACTGCAACCGTGGTAGTGCTGTGTTGGCTTTAATCTGGCATCCTTGTCCTGGCTCAGAATTGTAAGGGTGGACTTCATGAAAAACATGGCAAGGACTCCAGGTTGGGTCGGCTCCTCCGGGTTCCCGACGCAGTGGCTTGGCTCTGCTGGGGTGTGCAGTCAGCAAGGGTGGCATGTGTAGGGCGAATCGCGCGTCGAGTTGTTACTGATGGGAAGGTGCCCCTTGCCCTTCGGTCTCTCTAGTTGTGCACTGGTCTTTAGGAATATCGGCAATATTTGTTCCTGAGTTTAGATCCTATTAAATATTACTGTAAAATGTCACTGTTTCAAGATTTGCTCCTTTTAGAGGCATAACTGAACTATTGCTGTGACATTCGTGCTTGCAGTACTGCAGTGATAGAACATAGCACTTAAAGAGGAAACCAGTTGGACCCGTTACCTAGAGTTTGTACCTTTTCTGAAAACAAACAGCACCCCCCAAGCCCTCCTGAATGGTAGTAAATTAAAATGGTTTTAAGCTTGAGAAGCATTTGTGCTTAAGTTGTACCATTTGAATCCAGTAATTTTGAAAATGGTGAGGTTCTGTTGTAAATACATAGTAAGAGGGGTGTGCAGTGCTTTGTTTAAAGTGTTTACAATACTTGATGAGTTGAAGTTACTTTAGTTTTTGTTCTACAGGTCTTGTATTTTGTCTGAAAGCTGCTAAGAGAATCGCGTTTTTGGTCACGTTAACATTTATTCTCTCAGCACAGGCTAAAAGATGGGATGCTGTGAAGTTTGCAGTTTCATTGCAGCAACTTTACATTGTCAGAGACTTCTAGAAGTACTGGTATAAATATTGGTGTTTTTTTTTTTTTTTAATAGTTTAGAATTGAAGGAAATCGTGAACATCTACATCTGATTGTTGTCCGTCCGTCCCTCCCCCAACCATTCACAGTAGTCTCCATAGACTGAATAGTCAAGGTCAATAGTTTAAAAAAAACCCAACCCAACCAACTCTGAAACAACAAAGCAAGCAGCAAAGCACGGCGCTGCCACCTGGTAGAGGTCAAAAGACCAGAGTTGTTGGGAAGATGCTTACGCTCACAGCGAAGTTGCAAAACTGCTCTTTAGTTATGGCTGCTTTTAAATAAGACTAAATCGGAAAGCTCGAAGCTGCTGTAACAGTTGTGCTGGCACACGCAATTGAGAGAGAGATTACAAATTGTATATGGCATGGAGCAAGCGTAGTGTGAAGTGGGTTTTAAAACCAGATCAACCCTCAGGCTCCCTGTGTTCGTACTCGAGTCACAATTCAAGCACGGAAAGTTACTGAGTCTTTAGTTTTAAATTACGTAGTAGCATTGTAGAGCAGCGGCGCCAGGCTGCGGTGTAATTAAGACCGATGAGTTCTATGCAATCAGGAAGGGTATTTTCTGTGTTTTAGGACCTGGTTTAAAAAACAAAACGGAAACCCAACAACAGCAAAACAGAAAACCATTTCTAATGTCAGCGTTTCCTTCTTGAGGAGAACTTCCCCCCTGCCCTGCCCTGCCCTGATATGTGGAGTTCATGTTTGATTTAAAAAAAAAATAAAAAAAAAAACCTTCCAAGATTGGCTTTAAGATGCTGCATTTTGATCTCCAGGTGTGGTTACTGCTTGCCACAGCTCTGGACACCATCCCATTCAGAGTTCACCTATTTGTCGGACCCCGTAAAACTTTGTTGAAAATAAACTCCCACAGAGGTTACTTATCACAAATTGTAGTAATTCACTGTGATTTCATCAAGAAACTTGTACTGAGATTGTTTAGTGCGGTTTGCTACATCTGTTTTGTCAGTAGGTCAGTTGTGTGGATTCTTTATCTTTACCAAGCACAAAGGAATCTGGTTCCGCTTCTCCAGAGCGACATTTCCAGAGCCCTGTATGATCTTTCTGCTGAAAAAGGCCTCTCTAAACACATCAGAGCTGTAGATTGATTTGAAACTGTTTAAAAGTTTCTCAAGTGTCATTTAATGTTTTTTTTCAAAGTGTAGAAAAATATTTAAATGTAGTCTTGCAGGATATAAAGGTGATATACTTAATACATTCTAGAATGTAAATCTTCTTTGTAAAAATTACTTCAATTTTTTTTTTTCCTGTATAGAAACAAATCTCAGTTGTGAAATCCAAAGATAAATAAAGCTGTATAAAGGGAAGGTTCTTAAATTGCATTTATTAAAACTTAAGCACGTTTGAACACTTCCAACACGAGGCTTCAAGGAGGGCCGATGCTTTGTTTGGGCTTTGTGGGGGTTTGCAGCCCCAAAGCCATACCGAGGTCAGATGCACAAGATGCTGGGTTTCTGGCTGTGGAGGTGAGGGACTGGAGGAAGGGGTGGGAGCTGCAGATGAATGTTCACCTGCTGCAGGCAGTTGACTGTAAGCTTGGGGGCCTGCTGTGTTCTACAGTTGATGATGTGCTGGGAAGTGCGCTGTAAGGTGCTCTGACTGCAGTTTAAGCCTCCGGCCAGAGAGGTAAGAACCAGCACGAGCAATGACGTGAACACTTACCCAGGTAAGATGTTACTTAAAGTTCTTGGTAAAAGTGTTTTTCATTATGTAAAGCGGGACTTTGGTTACAGACCCACCTCTAACACTTGGGTCTCATTCTTGTAAGCAGTCAGGCTGAAAAAAAGAGCTATCGGTGTTAGAAAACTGAGCTTCAAAATGTGTATTAGGCTGTTCTGGACATGGTTTGCAGCGAGGCAAGCTCCTGGGACTGGAGCCTGGCTGTGATGAGGCTTTTGTAAATGAAGGTCTGGGTCAGGGTTGACTGACTCCCATTGATCAGCCACAGCTGTCTGGTTGGTTTTTTTAAATCAAATTAGTACAATAGGATGAGCAATATATTGGCTAAAGTTCCTGGCCCAGATAAACAGGCCAGGAACAGAAGAAAATAATTTGAGTGTTACCTGTGCTGCATTATTTAATGAAACTTTTATTTATTAAGATTGTTAGGAAGAAGGCATGGAACATAAGGATTTGCAGACTGAGGTAGCTATGCCTCCAAGCTATAGTGCGCTCACTTCTTCCTCAGCTGAAGATCACAAAGACTTCTAAGCTTCATGGTTGGATTTTATTAAAAAACACCAGAGAGCATGGTTATTTTCAAGTACAGAGAACTAAGACATTAGAGAAGAGATCTAGAGACAACGCTGTGCTAATTGCACAAGGTCCCCTCTGATGACTGAAGGCACTGAAAGCAACTCATCCTTCCCTCTGCTTGCTCAGAGTTCCCTTCTGTCAGCTTCCAGGCATGACTGCGCCTGTGCTCAAGAACGTCCCCGAGGCAGCCATACAGTCCCCGTCACCCTGCGTTGCCTTTTCTTGCATCCTCCTCAGCTGTCCTGCGCAAAGGCATCTGCCCGAGCTCCAGCAGACACAGGGGACAGCCAGCCAGAACTTCTCCTTTCTGCCACCCGGCTGCGTGCGTCCACAAGAAACGATGGCTGCTGTCTCCTTACAGAGTATTACTGGGGGATGGGGGGAAGGAAGGGCGGCCATTTCACTAACTGGAGTACCTGCGTGCCTGGCCTTGCCTCTTGCCCAGTGACAGGCAGTCCTCTGAGCTTGTATTGATGGGGGACATGTTATTGTTTAGGCTATGGAGAACAAAAGGTTTGCGTTTGCCAGAAGACAGAACTGAGCGACATAACTACACAGGGAAATGTCAGCCTGGGGTAGGCCTCTCATTTGGGCAACCTGGGGAAGTGGGTAGAAGGGGGAAGTCTGAAAGCTTAACAAATACATGATACAAATGAGCAGCATACACTGGTAAGAGCAGGCACTCGCATAACATAGGCCAAGTAAGGACTAAGGCCTTTGGAAAACGTGCATGAGTGACTTCATCCAGCTTAGTTTCACATTGAATGCAGCAAGCAAAAAAAAATAAATAGAAAAAGCCGTAGTCTGAGGACAACAATCACAACAATGTGCTAAATAGTGCAAAGATGGAGAGAAAAACATGTAAGGCTTTAACAACAAAAACCTGAGAAGAGCAGTAACACCATGGATGGATGAAACCAGCTAAAGGTGCCCTTGGGAAGCACAATTTAGCCAACAGCCCTGCAGTAAGGCCAGAAGACACTGGCGGCAGTGATCCAGACCCCTGTCCCGATCCAACAAAACGCAGAGCAGCAGGAAGAACACAAGCAGAGCCCTTGCGCTGAAAGTACCTGCTTACGTGGCTTCAGAGGTGGGCAAACAGAACAAGGGGCTGGGAGCATGTGGCCTGTTACTTTTTTAAAATGGATGAGGCTAAAGAGGCTTTTGCTATGAGAGGAGGGAACTGGACAGCAAGAAAAGGATGGAAAAGAACCATTTCAAAAAAAATGTGCCAAAGTTTTACAAAGCCAGATATGCCCATAGAGTATAAAAGCACTACAATTTTAATCCTTACAGTAAGATGTTAAAATCAAGTATTTTTTTCATAGTTTTTTTTAATCCTAATATTAATAACAAGTGGTTTTAAGATAGGATTGCTGCTTTGTGACAAAGCTGCTTTCTGTTATTTCCAAGGTCCTACAGCTAGGTGAATGGCAGCACAAGGGCTAGGAACGCCATCAGCAGTATTAACTGGTTGAATTTGAGTCCCTTTAGGATCTGGAAACAGAGAAGGTATACACTTGCAGTAAGTGTGGATCTGGAAAGAGAGAAGGTATACACTTGCAGTAAGTGCTGTTTCTAGATTAGCAGGCTATTAAAACGAAATTAAAAGTCAGGTCTCCCCTAAAATGGGGATTGCCACATCCCACTTCATTGTGCAGCCTCTACCTGCCCACAGCTTTACTCTCTTTCAGAAAACTTCTCTCACAGGGAAAAGCTGATGAGCATGCATCCAAGTATAAAAGGATCATCCTTCATAATGTAGGCAAGGCTTACTGTATCATCACCATTTATGTATTTCAGCATCTGTTTCTCTCATCTAGGAAGAATTTCATTTTACCAGTAATCCATCCTGAAGTGAAGTAGTTTGGATACATTTTCGGAGCAGGATGCTTTACTATCCAAAGGATTCATTTTACTCCTTTTACACCTTCCAGTTTTACTGTATAGTAGCAAGAGGATGGAGGGAGATGAGGAGCAAAAACTACTGTTAAAGTCCTCACGCTTCCAGTGTGGTGTGAGGCAGCTCCAGCTGGTTGTTCAGGTTGTGTTACTCGGCTGACCATCAGTCTCATTAGCAGCTGATTTGCCCAGGTTATTCCAAGTGCTGGAGAGACTCTGTTACCCACGACACTATAAAGCAAGCATTAAAAGTTTCTGCATGTATGAATTTAATATGAAATACCTTCTGTTGTAACAAAATTACACTGGGAGAAACGATCTACTCTTCCTGCATTTACTGCTGTTTGCTATATTTATAGGTCTTCGAAGACAGAGGTTACAGGGTATACTCACAAAACTACACGCTAGGTTCTCTCTATGTGATATAAAACTAGCAATAGCAAAATGGTTGAACTTTACACCTAGGAAGTGTGTAACTGTCGGCCCTGGATTCCATTTGAAGATATATTTAGAAGTGTTGGGTAGCTATAACACCACGTATGTATTGCTTTCAACCTGAAGTTTAGAACAATTTTTTTTTTCCTGGAAAACCCACAATCTCTCCAGTAAAAGAATTTCAAGATAACCAAGGAAAACTACCTGAACCTTATACTTGTTCTGTGTCAGCTTCTGAATCTGAGGACATAACTAATTCCTTGCAAAACCACATTTATGTAGCGCACCTATCTTATCTAGTAAATCAAGATTATAGCTAGGATTCAAACAACAAATATGTATGTTTGAATGCTGTTAATAACTTGGTGTCAAATGATACTTTTTTTTTTTCCTTAAGCAACTAGCAAAACCAACCCACAAGGTTTGGTCAATATATTTTTTTTAAGCAGACAGAAAATGCACTTGGTTTTATCAGAGACAAGAAAAGTTGCAAAAATACTCTTGTGTAAGCAAGTACACCGGCTATTAACTCCAGGGAATTTTTCCCCCCAACTTGCTGATGAGGAATTACCACATAAGTCTATATGACAGTTTCTTCCATGTTACAGCACATGAGCTATTGCTGATCTCCAGCAAATACAGCACGGCTGGGTAAATGCACTACTGCTCTTAGTACGCTCTGGAAATTTATCCTGAAGTTATAAAACCCACAGTGGTTAAATGCTGCTGTGTATGACATGGTTACGTTTCTGTTGTGGGTGACTTACCTACAACTGCACTGAGCAGCTTCTGACTCGCTCACTGCATCCGTCACCTAAAGTAGAAGAACAACCTTTGAAGCTGACCTGTAGTTACGCATTTGTTTTAGCCACCATAAGGGCAGGGAAGGGCCTGAAGCCAAGAAAATCCAAGTTATTTGATCACATATTAAGCCAAGTTAGAAAACCCTTATTCTTTCAAGGCAAACTAGAAGGGAGTTGTGAAGTGTTATCTTAGTTTTCAGTGCTACTTTCAGTGTAGCTAGCTACAACTTACATGAATTTAACTAGTACTAGGTACTTAATTTGTTAAAAAAACCCCAAACAAACATCAAAACAAAAAACTACCACACACAGAGAAGTGTTCCAATGCTGTATCTGTCAATAAAAGGTACTGAAGCCCAATCTCCAACAGGAGTCCTGTTCTCAGTGATTTCACTACCTTTGAAGGCCTGCTTAATGGAGCAGTTTGCCTTAGACTACAGCCTACAAAAATCTACACCTCTTGACTCCCTCTATCGTCTTTTAGTGTCATGATTCTTCCAGGCAAGTTCTTGATGAAGTACAGCAAATGAAGTTATGTAAGTACTTCTCTAAATATAACGTACAGAATGGATTACTTTACAGCCATAACCTTCCTCAATGTTGTTATATTCACAGTTTATTTCTGTAACTAGAGACTGGATGTAATGAGTCACCTGCCAGTAGAATACAGTCTTGAAGGACCCTTTGTTAGCAAATGGTCAGACTGTTGTCAATTCAGCATCAGGCAGTGACCTCATCTATTGTGAACCAGCACCCACGTAACACTCCCCATCATGGGAAGGCAGATCTAAGCAGCTTGCTTAAATCACTTTTTTCCCTCTTGTGCTGAGCCAGCCCAAGGCAGAGACTGGATACATCTAGACCTGTCTTACCCTTCATCAGATCTTCTTTTGCTAGATGGGCCCCCCAAGCCCCCAGGAACCAGGCAGACAGCCTTTTCAAATGCCTGTACTCAGAGTATCCCAGAACTCAGAGTAGCCAAGGAACTTGACTCCATTGGTTGGCTTCATAGGGTAAATGCTGAAACACACAAACCTTTGCTTAACAAAGAGCAAAACCCAACCCATGTTTCCCAAGGAGAACAAGTTGTCTTTAATAATACCAAAATTCAGAAGGCAGTTACAGGAAATCTCAGTTTTCCTTAAAAGCTAGCTGACCCTATGAAAGGTTATGTAAGAAAAAGTTGGTTAAAAAATTAGGAGTAACTGGAGGCTGAAATTTAAAACCTACTGAATCTTAATGGAGATCTTACTGAAAATAAAAAGACTGTGCATGCCTGGAAGGTGTTCAAATTACTGGTATGTATGAATTCTAATACACTCCCTTCCAGTTACGGTAGCAAATGTTAAGGTTTTACACACTGCCCCTTCTGTAGTTCCAGAACTACTCCTAGGGAACAGAAACAAATCAAACAACAGTTGACTTGATGTTTCTAGAACCTCTTTCTTTCTGGTATAAAAGTTTTCTTCATTCAGCTTTTTTTCCCTACCTCTTTTCTTCTGCTGTGAGAAGGAAACCTCAGGGCTGAGTACTTTTTCATTCGATGGAAGGGCCTTCCAGAAAGGAAGTTTCCCCATGGTGGCCTGCCTGCACATTTACTTACCTCTTGCTCAGACCGCATTCCAAATGTGAATGCTTCCTCTCCAGCACTCCTATGCTTCTTCAATTTGTGATTAGACTAAGAGCAGGGTTGTGCCGCTTCTACAGGACAGAAGTAGTGTCTTGTCTAGTTTTCTCAAAAGAACATTCTTTTTGACTAGTATCATTGTGGCCTTTTTTTGATTCCACTCGAGTCAGCTTGCATGCCTTCTAATGCTTTAGTGATCTCAGCAGTTACACAAAAATGCTGAGCTTCACAAAAATGCAGCAAAGTCCCTGGTGTTTCACTGTCTCCTGTATATGTGGAATTTAACTGTGCATGCAGGGTTCCCAGAGCAATCCCGCTGGTGATGGCATTTGAAGCTAGTGCTAAGAAAGAACTCTGTTACTTTAGTTTGATGCTTGGTACAGTTGCTATAGACATCTATTTTTGTTAGTTTTAACAGACAACCTTTGAGAATGTCAGTCTCTAAAAGCTTAAATGATACTTTTAAACTCGGAGAAGTTAAAATACACCAAAGTACACCAGTTTAAGGAAACTTCAGTTTCCATCAGTCATTAATACTCTGTTGACAGTGTTAAATACAACACCAAGAAACCTGCATACACAGATTTTGCCTGCCCCAGCCATTTATTAGATGGTCCCTATGAAATGAGAAGCAATGTTGATGTCATACCTGATTAATGCACATTATTGGAGTCCTGAATCTTGTGCTTAAATTGTGAAGCTGTGCTCCAAACATCTGCAAATACCGAGCCTTCCTAACAGAATCTGAAACTCCAAATTCGCATCGAAACAAAGCAGCAATAGAGTCTATGACCACCAGCCTCACCATGCCTCTCGTGAGCAGTAGGGAAATCCTTTTGGTAATGCAGTTGTGAAAGGTATCCTGCCACAAAATACAAACAGCCAGCATTGAAATGGTTCAAATAATTCTATTTGTAAAGTCAAGATAGTAACTACAGATGCCATCTTTGAAACACGAGCTGATGGAGTTTCTAATCATAAAGTGATTTTGTGGATATGTAAGTCTCACTAGTAACCATTTTTCACAAATGTCTTCGGGTTTTACCCTAAGGAAAAAAAAATAAAAAGACCAAACTGCAATGTACAGTTATCTACAGCTCTGACTTAAATGAATTATTTACCGAGGTTTCAAAATCTCAAGAATGCAATACTACAATCGCAAACCATTTGTGTTTTGCAGGAGTGGTTCTCACTGAACCACTGAGGATTCGAGACCAGCATTAAATACTCAAAACAGGTAAGTTAGAGACTCTGCTGCTGTGCCACTAATGACATATTAACAGTAAAATACATAGCTGCTAGATCAAATTCATATTGATCAAGAGTCTTACAAACATAAGTAGCTGCAACTTGTATCCTCCCTATTAAAAAGTTTTACTAACTGAACATTTGATGTCACCAAACATTTCAGTTGCAGGAAGTTTAACTAACAAATATTTTCTAGGGTGCAACTTCTATCACATAAGAATAATCGTAGTAGTCAGATGAAAGGTCCTTGTAAAGATAACAAATCTTGTCTTTACCAGTGTGGTCTATAGCAGCTGAGCAGAAAGGAGGACAAGCTCATGGCAATAATCTCAGCTTCTGGCCACCAGAAATTTTAATGTTGGCAAAAAAAGCAATAATGTGAGTCACAGTTCTTCTGAGTGGGGCCACTCTTTACATCTAAATAGAGGCTCACAGCTTAGAGCTTATATGCATCCAAAATTACATATAATATCCTCTAGCATATCACAGCTTTTAAAACCTAATTGCAATTCTCAAGTCTGAATTACAGTAAGACCTATTCTACTAAATGAGCTGCTTTTTACAAAATAAGTAGTATAATATCAAGGGGTTTTTTTTGGGGGGGGGGAAGCGTGGGGTTTTTTTGTTTTTTTTTTTTTTTAAACTGAGAGGGAAGACTTACTCTGAAGAACATATGACTGCTTTCCATTCTGGAAAATTGATTTTATTTTTTTTTTTTTGTTTCACTTACTGGTATATCTACAGGAAACTATGTTACACTTCAAACATTTCAGTGTTTGTATGTGGTCCTTCTGTTTGTACAAGTCTCATTCTTTTCAAGTGAATACATGAAAAACTCGATTCTTCAGAATGAAGCAAGTAAAAAAAATTTTTGATGTTAAAATACAGAACATAGTTGTGATTTGGGTTTCTACTGCAGTTGCTATAATCTGCCTATCTCTATATAGCAATGCATTCTATGTATATGGATACACATACACACAAACTGAATCTATATGTATATATATATGAATTGTAATAATCTGTTGTGCAGTTCCTGGACTTACCAGTGAGTGTAGTGTTTTACTTTTAAGGGTATTTTAGAGAGATGCTATAGGGTGATTCTCTCCTTTTTTACAATAACATACTCTATAGCTTCCAGAAACTACAATTAGAACTTTAATTAATATTTCCAATGAACAGGACATGGAAAAGGTAGCTTAGCTGCTGCCTGGACCACACAGTGAGTAAGTGGCAAGCATACTAACATACAAGATCTTCTTATACTTGCAAACTACTATTAAGAAACACCAACAACTGGAGTGATTTAACAAGTGCTACTTTCAAGTCTCAGGGAAAACAGACCTTCTGACTCTAACAATAAAGAGCATATTCACGCGTACGTAAGAAAAAGCACAAAAACATGGGGTTACAAGGCAAGAAGTTTGTATCTTTTCCCCTCCCGTTCTACTATGACGCCTTACAGGCAGAGGGACAAGACAGTTGCGTTGCTGTGGTTATGGTGTGCCATCACCGATTCCAGGCATCATCTTTTGTATCCTTTCCTCCTATCTGCTTAAATTACAGTTTAACAACTCTGGTGTTATATTGCAAGTTAGTCAGGATACACACCACCTTTTGCAAGTACATTTATATCCTGTCTCCAAACTCAATGAAGATCTCCCTAGAAGCTGCAGTAAAACCAGCAGCAATAAGTCTTCTACACTTTTATAAACATAATGACTTACAAAAATCCACTACATGATTTATTCTTTAAAAAAAAATTTAATATTTATCTTTTAATATCTTTCATAATACAACACTGTAATAATTCTCTAACAGCAAATTGGAGAGATTAGGAAGTATTCATTACAGATCTTAGTTCACTTTTAGCCTTTTGAAAGGTCTCCTATATCAAAAAACCCACTGTGGTTACTGGATTACAGTGTAATAATTACGCGTTCTTAATTTGTGCTACTACTTACTAGGTCTGCTGCATGCTCCACAAAAATACTGTTTCCAAACTTGATCTTCTGTATGATATCAGCCGGAACATCTGCACGCAGTTTACATTGTTGATCTATGAGCTGTTGCAGACGCTTACTTGGGAATACATCTTCTGTACAAATGTAGACAGCTCCTATATTCGAGGAAAACACTTCTATTATTACAACAGGGCTCTTATACACAGTTTTCTTAACAGCACAAAAATAATACATTCTGCACTCAAAAGCTAGACATACGTACCTGGAAATTCATGTTACTTTTTTTGCAGCCATATTGAATCAATGATGATGAACAACAAAAACCCCTTTGCTGTAGTTGCCAGATCCTTTTTTTGGTGCCTGCTGACACAGTTGTATTTTTGTACTCTCCACTAGGTGACACTCATTTCGCACAACTGCAGAACACCTGACCACCTAACTTGGGTGACTACGAGTATTGTAATTTATCCAACCCACAAATAGAGCAATACCGTATAGTTTGCCTATTCTGGTCACAACCACAAAGCACAGCACAATTTTATATGAAGAAAATTAACTATCCAGCCCAAACCAGTACAACTAGTATTTTGATTAATTTCACTCAGTGTTTTCAATTTCTTTTTTTTAAGTTTACATATGGAGGGGTACTTATTGCCACAATTTGTACACCAGTTTAAAGAGGATCACTCATCCAATCTCAGTCCAATTAACCCTTCCTGAAAAGGGTAGATTAGATAAAAAGCATTATACTTTAATCACATTACTGTGAGTGATGTCTATATATTTTTACTGCGGTTTCTAGTTAACAAGTATGCATTATTGCAGAGAAAGTTAGACATACACATCAAAGATGTCGGGGAAAGAAAACAGAAATACATGCAATATTTTCTTTATAAAAAACTGTTACTGTTATTGCAGAGCTAGCAAGAATTATCAGCTAACACTTACAGGGTTACATCTAAGGATTAAGTCCACTCACTAAAATGGTTGAAGCTGCTAACACAGCTTGGCAACTGATGTGCTTGGCAACATGAGACATCCTGAACATTTATACCCCAATGGTCCATCCCTATGCTGGCTCTCCAGGGAGCAGAAAGTCCCATTTCCAGATGCAACTTCCAAATCCTCTATATATTCCACTGAAAAAAAAATATGAAACTCCATCTAATAGTAGAAACTGGAAGATGTCAGGACTGGATCAATTAAAAATTAATGGTTATTTTATCAATAAAAATATTTTGCTGATGGACGCCTGTATAGCACAGGCTATTGAATTCTCTATATAAGACAAAGATGAGCCTAAGCCTCATTTTCTCCAGGACTAAACTTGCATCTTTTGCTCAACTCTCCCCAGCCCCACCGTAAATTCTTACATAAACCACCCTACTTCACATGTGAAACATTAAAAAAAACCCCAACAAAAAACATTTTTCAAATACACAGTCTTATTTTTAAATACTCAAAGCTATCAGGTAAAGCAAAAATATTTATCCATGCCCCCTGATTAAAAAAAAATTGTCTTTGACAGGTGAGAATTAAAGACCTTCCTCAATTATTAACACACAGAAAATATTTCATCATCTATGCTTTCCAAAGGAGGTACTGAAATTCCACAATTTCTATTTCCATTCTACCTAATAGCAGGTTCAAATTATACTTCAGCTCCTTTTTACTTTCCTTGGCCCTACCAGGCAATAGCATTCATCACTAGAATATTTCCCAAATTACATTACATATATATATATACACCATGTCAGAGGGAACTGAGGGTTCTTAGCAGTTTGCAACACTTGACAGTGAATGAGGACTACAATAAAGCATTAGTGATCAGAGCAGTCATGATCTGATCACAATTCCTGAACTATAACACATAAAAAACCCTAAGAAGTTGAACGATGAACATTTTCTGTACGTTTCCCACTTTTTTCCTATCATTCGAGTGGATGGAATTCTGAATTTTAAACAGTGGGCATAAATGCTGTCTTTGGTAAATACACCAACTGAAGTCATATGCTGTATCTGTCGACACAAATGAGCACATATACAAATAAAAATAAAAAAAGTAAAGAAAGAGAAAAATGAATCCACAATTACTTGAATCCATAGACTGCAATAACATCAGCAGCTAGTTGAATACTACCTGAAGTTGAATGATGAAGCTCAGGCAAGGAAAACACAGTAAACTATTAATTATATCACTTAACTGCTTAAGGCTTTTTAAATAGCTAATTATTAAAACAGTTAACTAGGTGAACCTTAACTTTCTTGAGCATTTCCCTAAGTTAATTTCTCATAATTGGACTAATTTTCATATCACTCTCCAACTTGACAGTGACAGCTGGGTGAGTATCAAATAGCCAGCTATCTTTACTAAGGGCAGTTCATGCATTCCTAATCAGATTTTCAGTTTCACAATTTCTAAAAAGCCAGTAATTTAGGAGAAATTTCTAATCACAAATTTGACATTATGTACATCTAGCACCAACACTCACTCAGGTAAGTCAATTATGTCTTGCAACATTCACACCACAAATGTGAAAACCATTATGGTGCAAATTCAAACCCAAGTAAACAAACAAAGAAATAAAAGAAAGCCCACCATGATACGCAGCTGCCTTAAGCCCATATGGGTTCTGAATTTCATACTAACAAAAGCTATGCTAACTTGTGTTAGCATAGCAGTGTGACAGTTCCTAACGTAAAACATTCTGGACTTCTCAACCTCCATTCTTATTCACCACTGACTGCCTTTTACGCAACACTGCCTACTTGTGAAAGGCAGGGATTTCTTTACTGCCAATACTGGCTTACAGAGAAATCATCTGCTTTCTAAAAATCGGACCTGCCTTAAGCATTACATCCCTTGTCCTCTCCTTGGTTTACTTAAAAAGGATGGAATGTCCGTTACTTGAGACTTCATGGTGGTTGTTTTCCCAATGCAGATTTGCATTTCTAGATAGATCAGTGCTCCATTGATTAGATAACTATATTTTGATCCAGAGTTATTGCAACATTCAAGACATTTCAAAACAGAAAACCTGAGAAACTTGCTGGAAAAATACATTTTTTCCAAAATTAACTTATCTGGAGAAAAAGAAATGTAAAAGAAATGTAAAATTCTCCTCTTTGCCAATAATTTCAGTACAGTGATAGGAACAAACATAAAGCAAAAGCAGAAGAATATAGAACAACCACGTAATCTTACTGCATTACAAACATATATACACAGTTGTGGCCCAGTTTCACATTTATACCTGATGAACAAGTAAATCAAGGCAAACAAGGTAATCCTACAGCTGTAATAGGCAAAAAAGAACAGCTGGAGAAGCAAAAATCTGGTCCTCTCTGCTCCACTGGTCCAGCAACCTAGATTTGAAATTCCTGATCAATAGATACACACTCTCCTCTTTGTAAAATCATGACAGTGATTTTAAAGTTCAAGTGAACACATTCATTCAGGCTAGGTTTTTTTAGTGAAACAGTTCTACTTCATAGAACTTTCCTGCCTCAGTTTAGCTTTGTAAATACCAGCATTCAGACACACCTGCCAGTCTTCTACTCTGCTGTAATGCTTCTATGATACCAGTTAAATCTACTACAGCAGATACTGTCCTCCAGGTACATAACTGGTCCATTTGTGATTTCTACAAAATATACAGTGGGGCAACCTTATTTTTTTTAAGAGCTGCTCATTTCACAAAACAATATGTAATTTCCATCTTGAACTTTAAGAGAGCTAAGCCACATAAAATATATCAGACGAGCTTTGCCTTGGCTTAATATTTGAGTTTCACGGTACAAAGAGAGTGGCACTTTCTCCTACTGGGCCTTCATTAAGCCTTTTCAGCTTTTGTTTGTGTTCTTCAGTTTGAACCACAATGAAACATTTGATTAAGGAGAATACACATCTGTGCATTAAAAATACATGAAGTGCTTCATAGCAAAGTTACAAGGGCTAGAAGAGACTGACAAATAACTAAACTCAGTATTAAAGACTGATGCCTAATTATGAGGCAAAAGCACTTAATATTCACATATCTTTAAAGATAAGTGAATTGTCATAACCTAAACAAAAAGAGGAGGTGAGTACAACACAAACAAAAGGCTACGGCATTGTGCTGTTTACAGTTTATTAGGAAGCTGTCAACACTAACAGCAAGTCAAGAGTCAGGCTTTTGAGAAAGAAGCTGAGACACTCTTAAGAAGTCAGTCATCCCCAGCGATCTTATAAGCTTCTTTCCTCACAGGTCCACAAAAACCAAACAGAAAACAGCTATTTCATTAAATCCCAGTGCTTTACTGTTATTTAGACTGATAAAAGTGCTATGATGGTTGTTAACCAAAAAACACTCCAAAATCAAGCAAACAAACCACTAGAAGACTCCACTCTCAAAGAAGGACAAATTTTGAGTCCTATGAACATAATCTGTCACACACCAAACCAGCTTGTTAACAAGAATCGGTAGCAAATATTTTTCCAATTCTTAATTCTAATATGTCACATTACATTCATGTATTACTTATGAATATGGGCACATAAAATACATTTGGCCAACATGCGATTGACCATAACTGACATTCCTAGAATGGCAGAAAGATAACCTTGAGGCAAAGGATGTCCCAATTTCTTCATTTGCTGCCAACCTCCTAGCACTGAGAATCGTAAACAAGATTAGCACTAAGTCAAATGAAGTAAATACACAATAAATCTACACTGTCTGAAGAAATGTATTTCAATACCACCACCTAAGAGAAAGGAAGTTTCTACCACTAAAAAAAAAAATACAAAACCAAAAAACACAAACCCACAAGCCTCCATAATTTTAGATCATTAGGGAAGTTCTAGCACTGAGATTAGTCTTCTGTTGGTAGTGCTAGACTTCTGTGAAAGTTACTAAATGTTCTCCTCAAGTTCCCTAAAGAATAAAACTCCTCATACTCAACATAAGCTTTTAATTCCTGTATTTCTCATAAGAGGCTCAACACAACCCTTATTTATAGACTGCAGAGAAATCAAATTTCATTTTCCAAGTGCTATGCAAACAATATCTGCTGCGATGACTGTATGCAGTCCAACAGATGGTAAGATACCACACAGAGTAAAGAACTGCAAGAATTAGGACTGCACCACTCCCTTAGCTCTCCAATTTCTACAGCAGGATATTTCTGCCTTCTATACCTTCGAGATCTTCAAGAGTTCTGTCCTCTCAGCCCTTCCAAAACGCCCTGTTTCTCTCACAGGAGCACTGGTATGATGGCCATTCTATCCCATCTTCCATGAAACACTCAGGGGTGGGTAGATGGGGAACACAGACATGACAAAGCAATCATAACGGCACCAAGCGCTAGGAGCGTATGAAACAAGAACAGTCTTCAAACACAAATAATGTAAAAACTTGCCATTTTGCAGCCCTACAAGGAAGACTGTAGTCTGGCACAAAAGCCAAGAGTGCTATCAGGATGTCGGGCACCTTGTTCTGTACTCTGTTCTGGTTTGTTCCTTTCTTTCAACATATGTCAACGCAGGGATATGTGCTGGGGCACGAGTAAAAATGTATTTGCATTCAAACCATTTGCAGCAGTTAGTGGCACACGGGAATTGAAAAAAAAAATATTTGCTTCTGCTCTGATTAATGACATAACTTAAAGGAAAGTAATGTAAGCCACAGGTTAATTAGTATCCTTTAAGCAAGATCTTCATTTGGACATTCCATGATTTTTCCACATGGGTAGATATAGTACAGGAAATAATTAAGTTTCCCCCCAACAAACCACTGAGCTGCCAAATTAAACCCAGCGCTGCATGGAAGGAAGAGCAAGATCACAGCCAAAACACACCCAGGGCAGACTACCAGGACGCTGACCTTTCAGAAGTAACACAAGTTTCCTCCCTTTCTAAGGGAGGATGCAATACTAAAACCCAAAAGTATTAGGAGTTAGATTGATATGCTAGATGCTTAAAAAACCATACTCTAATCAAAGAATAAACCTACTTACTTTGGTAAAACCAAGAAAATTGCAGGTACAAAACAATATTAACTTTCTTCAATTAGATTTCCATTAATTTTACTCTGTAAATCACTTTATTGTTATAAAACTAAATATTCTTTGAAATTTGAGACCTCCAACTAGGGAATATACACAACATACCCAACGTTTGCAGAAAATTATCTGACAAGCTGTTTTGCTGTGGTTGTTATCTGAGCAGTCTTTAAATACTTATGACACCAACACTTTTCATGTATTGTTCGTATGCATCTAGTTTAACCCACGGTGGCAGGCAGGTAAACAACAGCCAATAGTAATTTTGCGTTAAATTAGGTTGTGATGCAGGGCCTGTGCACAGCATGCTTTTCTCTCTATAAAGATGCATTATTAACTAACTAGCTGACTACTAATGCTATTGCAGAAGGGTAAGACATGCACTGAATATGTGCATCTACTTCAATGCACTGGTGATGCTCTTAAAGACAGTATATTCCTCCAAATGGCAAATTCAATATTTACATTTCAGTACTTACCAGACTCTAATCCACCATATCTGTAAGGATACTGCACACAAAGGCACAGTTGTAAACTAATCTGAGTCTTCCCAGCGGAACTTTCCCCAGCAAGTTCTGTGATTCCCACTAAAGGAATGCCACCTTTTAACAAGTTATCTAGTACTGAACATCCTAGGCTTAGCTTCTGGCGTTGGGAGGTGAGATGATCTTTATCTTGGTAGAGCTGAAGTGCTGCAGCGTTTTGGATTTTTTTTTAATGATTAAAAAGGGAAAAAAAAGAAGAAGAAAAAAGAGGAGTTTCAGTTAGTATCTTTCTAACACAAAATGATGTAAGACAGAGGCTGCATACCAGGTTTATATCTACAAGGGATGCTTTCTTTGTTGATGGGAGATTTTTCTAATTCAGCCTGGTCTTCCTCACCCCCCTTTCCCCACAAGGCCTACTAACTGAATGTCTGTTCAAAAATTGATAGTTTACACTGAGCCCTTTCTTCCTCTTGAACTTTTTTCCTTTCTCTGCATATAAGGAGTCTCCATGGAAAACTACACTCTGGAATATATTGCCAGCAAGGCTCAAGCACAGCAATTATGGAAAAGAAAAGCTATAGCAGACTAGGAAACAGCATAGCAGGCATCTGGCCAAGATGCCAGATATCTATATCTATATAGATATATAGATATAGATATATAGATATATATTTGCATATATATGCAAATCACAAGAAAATAGGTTTTAAGTACAGAGCTGCCACAAAGCATTTGCACAGGAGGAGCTATTAGGTCTTGCCTGATTTGGAATGAGGTGTTTATATCATATCAGTTTATATAGTTTTTAATATATAAGTTTTTCAACTAGTCCTAGTCCAAAAGGAAAATAGTAAGAGGGAAAGACAGAAAAAGGAAGTATTTTGTTCCCCTAATCAAGTTTTCCAGACTGGAGAATCATTTAGTCCTGTTTGAAGCAGGCTTGATCCTGAAGAATGAAGCCCATTTACTTCCACCTACCTTCGAGGTCTCAGAGGAGCTGTCCTTAGGATAGTTAAATAGTCCACTACAGTAAAACTAAAGCACTTGCCTTTTCATTTTCAGAATCCCATTACTGTGTCAGTGAGGAGCCAAAACCACATTTTCTCCCAGTGACAGTATTTTAAGATTTAAATAGAACATTTTTTTTTTGTATTGACTATATTACCTGTAAGCATACTGTTTCTCCTCAGCGCATGAGAGACTGTTTTCAGTAAGCACTGTATATCTGCACTGGACAGTTTCATCAATCTTTGCAAGTCTGATCCAGAAAGATTTAAAATCTCTTTTATTGATTTTATGTCAGCTGAAATTAGAAGAGTATTTATAAATACTTGGGCTGGATTACAGTCTTAGGCATAAGAGAAAATTTTTTCCCACTTTCTGCTACTCATTTACTTGAGGTTTACCTACACTGCATTCTTGTAAGCAGGGTAGGCAACATTTACTTCAAATGTACCAAGACATGCTGTAAAATTGTTTGGAAATTTATTACTGGAGTATGGGGAAAGTCATCACTTCCAATTACTCAAAAACTTGCTTATGAAATACTTAATCACAGTTCTAAAACATTACTGTACATCTATATGCTTACACCCACAAATACACCGTTATGTAAAGAAGACACTATGGTGGCAGATCCATTAGTGAGAGAGTGGCAAATTAAGTTACCTTTCTTAAGGGCAGCAATTACTTTAGGGTTCAAGTCAAACTGGTCCCAGTCCATTTCCTGATACAGCACTGGGGTGAACCATCTGTTATTAAAGTGCCTTTTATCAGATATACATGCAACAAAAAAATAAGCATCATTCAACATGAAACATTTGTAGGAACATTTTTTTTAACAATATATTTATCAGTTATCTTAGAAAAATAGCAGTGATTCAGCACATTGGCAGAAGTCTTCTCAACAGGTGTTTACATATATGCTGCTAAAGGGTTCAATGAATAACACTGCAGTTAATTACTAGTAATTTTGATTTCTTGTGATTCTGCATAGTGCTTTTGCTCTGGATTGAAGCTTGCAATGTTGGATAGCTGCTTCTATCCTGCCACTCCTTACACAAGCTTTTCATTTTCAAATAGAAAAAAGATCTCATGTACATGCAACATGGAATGATCCAGGGCTATGCAATGTGGAATGATCCAGGACTATTCATACACTGGATAGTCAAATATCTTTTGATGAACTAAAAGCAAATTTAGCATTTAAACATTTAAATCAGTTTGTTTCTTATAACAACATTAAGCACTCTTTTTAAGATTTTGATCTAAACCAGAATAGTTTAGCACTACAGCTGCCCGGAAGAGCACTGTGGGGTTTGTCACCATTATTCAGATCATCTTTACGAAGGACTGCAGCAGACAGAAGAATATATGACATAATACATTATACAAGAGTATGTGGCATAATGTACAACCCCCTTTTTAACATGGGGGAGGAGAGGTTGCCACGGATCCTGCTAACAGTTATCTTCAAGCAACACCCTGACGAGAGTTACAAGTCAAAACTTACCGAAGCTAATCATGATGACGACCTTTGACTGGAAGGACTCCAAACCATTTCGCACGCTCCGCGTACATGAAGCCCCTCCACCGCAGCCACTGCTGGAGGCACTGGGAAGAGAAGGGGGGGGTGTCACCGGGAGGAAATTACTGGAAAGCCAGGCGTGTCCCACCAACGGGGGCACCGACAGAGGCCGCCCGGGCCTACCACAGCCCACCCTGGCACAGAGAAAGCTGAGCGGTAACACCCCCCCGCGGCCCGTTCCTCAGAGGGGAGGGCGGTG
>NW_009260361.1:206665-206999 GCF_000687185.1 Egretta garzetta | reverse complement strand
CCGCGCTTCCTCGAACGCGGAATACAGGGGTGTGACCGAGGCGCGCACGCCCCTCGCTTCCGGGTTGCGGGGCCGGCAGTTCCAGGTGCGCACGCGCCTCGAGCGCCAAGAGGCGTGGGGAAGGAATAACATACCAGCCTCAGACCCCGGGCGATACGGGATTGGCTGGGAAGTCCGGGGCCAGTGTTCTATTGGGCGTCTATAGTGGGCGGGGACAGGCGGCTCGCTGCTTTCCATTGGCCTCACGCTGTGCCCGTTCCGGAGGGCCTGGGCGGCCATTGGGTAGCGGCGCTGCCAGTCCCCAGGGGGCGAGGAGCGGGGGGGGGGGGTTGGG
>NW_009260361.1:161308-206179 GCF_000687185.1 Egretta garzetta | reverse complement strand
GGGCTGACCGGGCAGCGGGGCCGCCTCGCCCGGGTGCGGCGCGGTTAGCTGTAAACCACGATTTTTTTTTATTTCGCGTAGAACTAATGGACTGAGAAGGGAAGGGCCGTCGCTCGTTCTTCAGGGATGTGGGGGCCCTGTCGCCAAAATTAGTGAGGAACTTCACGAGTTGTGCAGCGTTGGTGTTTAGTAGAGCTGTCTCTTTAAATGCTTAGACTCGATGATCTTAAAGGTCTTTTCCAACCAAAGCGATTCTATGATTCTAAAGGTAATACGGAAGATTTAAAAAACCGAAGATGCGAAGTGTGGAGGCAGTAAAGCTCAGTTAGAGCAGCCCTGCTGGCTCCCGGCGTGAATGTGCGTAGTGTTAAACAAGTGTGGAATAACTTAGACCGTTTCAGTCAACTTTGCGTTTAAATACTTTTCAGGTAAACTTTGTGACCATGATGTTATATTCAATTTCATGCAATATGCGTTAGTTGTTACCAGTCCCTACAGCTAGATGCTAATACAACTTGGAATCAATTGTTTGTTTATTTATTGCCAGCGTTCTGTGGTGTGGATGCATGCCAATGCATTTAAATGTGACCGGCATTAAGGTTTATTTTGGATGAGACAATATGAATTTAAGCTGGGAGTCATTAAACAAAGCTGTTCTTTGCCAAATGCTGACATGGTTCGTCTGTTTTGTATGGGAACGCACTGTTCTCCTTGGTTAGGAACGAGGAAGAATGTTTTGCCCCTGTCTGGTATCTCCTGAGGCAAAAGTTCTGTACAAAAGTAGTAATTCTGGAGACTCACCCTGCTAGCACAGCTTTTGCAGCTCAGACTAACCTTTACTGTCGTAAGGTGCACGACTGGTAAGTCAGATGCTGGTTTTGTCCAAAATAGCAACCCTTTTTTGAAAAGTGACTTTGTCAACTTACTTTAAACAAGTGGCCTGCTAAAGTGTCTTTGTGGGAGTTTTCTCAAGTTATTCTCTTTCCATACTTGGGAAATTTAAAAAATGCTCCCTGTCATCAGTAGCAACTGGGTATCTGTCTTATATGAAGTGTAGATAAGACAATACTTTCAGTGACCGGAGCTGAGCGTCCATGGAAGGTTATTGGTGCTCGGGGCTCCCACCCAGCTGGCACCATGCGTGGTGTGGTGCCCCGGGTGTGTTGCAGATGGGGTGTGTATTTATCGGGGTGCGTGTAGCAAAGTCTGAGCAGTTATTGTGCAAGGGGTTTCCTGATGCGTTGTGTGGAGTCTGCTTTTGCCGCGTCCGTGACTTGCCGTGCCCTGTGTGCGCTGACCTGCACCACCTGGAAACCCGATTCCTGACGTCATCGTCAGTGGATATAATTTGTGTAACATTAAATTGAAATTAGTTTGCTCCCTGACCTTCTGAAATGTAGTTTTATATTTGAGTAGTCCTTGATTATAGCAGACTAACTTAATTTAAAAAAGTAAGGTACTTCTAACTCAGTCTAATGCATAGTACCGTCTTAATTCAACTAAAGGTTGTTTGAGGATGTTTGAGGTAGGATTTATTTAAACTAGTTGGGTATATTTAAGAATTAAGTCCATATATGTTAGATACATCAGTCTGATGTGTGTTGTTAGTTTGAATTCTACATTACAGTTGTACTGCAGGTATTCATTCTCCATAAAATCCAGATTTTCCCCTGTAGTCTGTTGGTCAGTAGGCTGATGGTGTTGATTTGTGACTGAATGTTGCCTTTGCATCAGACTCGGTGGTATTTGCTATTGAGAGGAAGTGTATTACAGGCAAATGTTTTAAATGCATTTGTTAATTCATATTCTTAATCTTGCATTGTTGTTATTTTGTAAAAAGTTATTTTACTAAATTGCTTGAAGTGTATTGAAGCTCCGACATCCCTTTGGTTAATGATTACCAAATAGGTCACAAACTTTTTCCTTAAATAAAGGAGGTACATGATATACAGGGGAGCTTATAAACCCTGTGTTTTTATTAATAAAATGAAATCCGAAGAGGCAGTGTTATCTAGTTAAGAAGTTTGTCAAGAACACTTGCACTTGTTAGCATGTTGGACGTAATTAAAAAAGCATGTTCTGCGTCCAAGACAAGAGACTGGTATTAGTAAATGTTGATCTGACTTTTCAAATAGGTCGGCTTCTGCTGTGGGGCCAGTAGCACTCACAAATTCAGTAGCTTTATTTTCTTACGCAGGAAGAGTCTACTGGCTTATTTTTTTAAAAATAAAGCCACTTAAAAATTATGGCAGTGAGTAGTTTTGTAGAACTTATACAACCATGAAATAGATTTCATTTTTTTCATTTTATGTCACAAGATTGTACAGTCTTAAAATACCAGTTATTTTGAGGAGTTTGAAGTGTAAGACTGGAGCAGGACCACAGAAAACTTTCTTTTTGGTAGTCTTATTTACAATATACATAATGGGTTGAGGTGGATATTATTATGAAAGTGTAATATGCTAAGCATCATTAAACTCGAGATAGAGCTTAAAATGTTGGTCACTGCATATGCCTTGTCTAACCCAGAATTTCCTTGTTAATCGCCAGCAGAGCTCAACTGAGGATGTTCCTATTAGGGAAATCTTGGACTAGAAATTGAGTAAAACTTGTATGTTTGAATGCAGAGGTGGCCAAACCTCCTGACATCCAGCTGTGCCCCAGATCTTTATGTGGCTGAGGAACACTGTGTGCCTCGGAGCTGGGATGTTGGAGAGGAGTGTGCGGACGTGGTGACAGCCATTCCCTAGGGCTCCTGGATCACTGTCGGACGGAACCGAGCTTTATGTACCTGGGTCCACTGTTGGCACAGGCTCTCGGAGTCGGCACTAATTGTGTGACAGAGCCACACTCGGACTGCTGGCCAACTCGTGTAGCTCGGGCAATGAATTGGCCCTGTACGGTTGTAATATCAGAAAGCACCATCATAAACCCCGTCTGCCGACTGTTTGCATTGTGCTGTTTCCCACTCTGGCAATCGGCTCTTTTGGTGTTCCAAGGTGTGATTCGATGAGCTTGTGAACTTTCACGTTTGCAAAAGTTCACTGTGTTAACAAGCTTAACCAGGTGTTACCTTGTGTCACTTCCTGAATCACCGTGTTATTGGATATGCAAACGAAGCACGTGAAGTGTAACTATAGCTTCCTGTCCAGCTGCAGGATTCTCACCTCTGGCTGGGTCCAAAGTAGTATGGAAATTCATTGTCAGACTTCAGCGAATGCACGTGAAGTTCCACTCTGTTTGCAATGAACAAGCTCTCAGTATTTCTAAATTAATAGCAAGATCTGACAACTGTTGGATGTTCTTCCATTTTCCTCTTGCTATATAAAGTAATCTGATATTTGTATTAGTGGTATGTTGATTGTATGTGACATGAATATTCTTATAATGTGCATTTTAATTTAATTTCTTATTTCATATCTTTTTGTTTCCACTTTCCCAAAAAGTCAGATTTGCAGTAGTTTTGAAAAGCCTGTGTCTTGAAGACACAAAAAGTAACTTAAACATCATGCTTGCTTCTTCTGTAAATGTGATAACCCCCCCCCTTGAAGATACAAAGCTTAATTCAGTACTCATGCACTCTCCGATTATGTCAGCATATGGATGAGTAGGAAGGATTTACCTTTCAAGGTATTTTTTCAATAGCGATCTCTTCCCAGGCAAAGCAGAAATTGATATTTGCCAATGGGTTCACTTGATTTTGGTTACCTAAAGCAGAAGTGCCCTGAATCAGCAGTATTATCAACCCTACTAGTGTTAGAACACTTCTGTAGGAAAATCGCATTCTGTGAAGCCTGCTATCCTATGCCATTTGACTTGTGGTTTGTTTATGACCGCTCTGTGTA
Organism: Egretta garzetta; assembly: GCF_000687185.1. Classification (NCBI taxonomy): domain Eukaryota; kingdom Metazoa; phylum Chordata; class Aves; order Pelecaniformes; family Ardeidae; genus Egretta; species Egretta garzetta. The sequence continues at coordinate 202,334 of NW_009260361.1, read as the reverse complement.
TCAGGCAGTGTTACCGTGATAGGTTTGGAATTCAGAAATATTTTTCTATAGAGTTTGTATTAGATATGGGAGACAGGATAGGTTTGTTCCTTCCTGAAAAGCAACTTGTATGTTTAGCATAACACTGTGTATGAAATCTATTTAGGACGGTATTTAGAAGAGCGTTTTTTCCCCTAGTTTGTGGCTTCCACTTCCTAATTTCTGACAAAAAAAACCCCAAACAAAACATGTTTTTGTTAAGAAAATGAGTTAGACTCTTGGCAAATTCAAAGTATACAAAAATTCTTGCCAGGTCCTGCTCCCAGACAAGCTATTAAGCTACAGGTGTTAAAAATGAAAACACTAAATCAAGATCAGTGTAGAGTAAAATGTGGTGTTAGCTGTAGGGTATTACTTGTTACGGAGGTGAAACCTGGGGAATGCTAAAGTTGCTTTATGCTGAAGGTTATTCGCCAGTGAATGTTAGAATAAGCTTTTCTACAGCCATTGCGAGCAGAGGTGGTTGGATGCCTTGGTTCAGTTTCAGCTATTTGAAATGCTACAGGAACACTTGCAGTCCTCTTCTGTGTGGGATTTAGAAACAGATAGCCTATTGCAATAAATACTGCAGGTAGCTATTTATGTTCCATTACAGTGACTGCAGTTGCTCTCTAATTTGCTAAACTTTAGAGGTCAGAACACTTCAAATAAACTGTTGCAAATTATTAACGGTCTTGTACTTCGAAAGAACATGAAAAGTTTCTAGAGAATTTTTAATTTAGTTGCTGTAATACTTTCTTGGCTATAGTTATTGAATATGTGACAGTGGTTGGGTATCTGCTGAAGCAAAAGTCCCCAACATAGATGGTAAAAGCTGTTGTAACCTGAAGGAATTTATAGAAGATAAAGGGTTAAGTATTGAAATGTGTTAATTAAAGGCAAAGGTGATTACTGTGTGCTTATTAGCACATAGCACCTGCTCAGCTTAGGGCATGCTTTTGGGATGACATTCTGCTGTAGTTTGAGATAGCCCAGTTTGAAGAGTTTAGGTTTCTAGGGTTATAAAACTCACTACAGGATCTAACTGTGTTCTCTTGAGTCAGCTGTCAGCCATAATTTTGCATTAATATTTGCAAATAAATCTAACAAAAAAGCCATTGGAGAGTGGTTTTCTTGCATTAATATTTGCAAATAAATCTAACAAAAATTGCATTATAAGCCATTGGAGAGTGGTTTTTGATATGGTGGATAAAAATACGTAAAATCTTGGTGAAAATCTAGTGATCTGAGTGTGGAGAATCAGCCCTTTGGTAGGTGACTTTCTGTATAGAAAATTTTAATTATCATAACAATCACTGGTCACTTCTGCTAGTTTTGAAAATGAAAACTGTCACCCCTTAAACCCTACTTAGTTGAGGAGAGAAACTTCTTAATTTTTTTTTTCTGGCTTTTCTTTTGGGAGGAGTGTGGGTGTAAGCTTGTTTTAGGAAAGAGATATTTCAGGAAGTGACATTTTGTAACTGGAGTAAAAATTAAGTCTTAGTGGCTTGGAAGAAAACCAAGTATCTCCTAGCATGTTTCAAGAATGTGTAAGTATTGAGAGAATTGAAATATGTAAACAATGTCTTAGAGAGTCAACAGAGCATCACAGTATAATACAGCAAGGATGACAACTTATATAAAAACAGTTAAGTCTGAAATATATGACTGTCTGGATAGCCAAACATAATTAAGCATTATAAGTACTTCTGAAATATAGTTTTGACTGCTGGCAAGATGCAGTCTTCCTTAGGGCGAATGAGTTTGGCAGCTTTTTTTGTCTTACACATGGGGATGACATTATTTTGCTATGCTGATATTAAAATAAATGAAAACCATCCATGGTGAAAAGATAAAGGATGGAAATGTGTTGGAGGTGTTTCTTTTTAGGGCATAATATAAAGCTTAGGTTTTGTATATGGTAGGATTGAAGGTTTAGAAATCTTGTAGATTAATCTTAATTTGTACTGTTTTCTAGTGCCCAAGATGTATGCAGTGTGATACAAAATTTGACTTCATAACTAGAAAGGTAAGAGAAATCAATAAAATGTAAAGCATTAACTGTTGCAAAATAATAATATGGACTTCTTTTGATTTAAAATGTAGAAGATTTCAGTAGAATAGCGTGCAAAGTCTGATGTACCTTAAAGTGGTTTTTCTTTCTGTTCTGCCTTTTCCGAGTAGAGGCCCTTTTTGTTTTAATTCTGTTTCTTTCGATTTTTCTTTTTGTTGTTGTTGCTTAATGTGTAATACATAGTTAGGGTTTTTTCCAAATTACTGGGTACCCACAGGATTTACATTCAAAGGAAGAGTGAGAGGAAGTCAAGCTGGAGTGCGCTGCTAACATCAGTACTGATGCAGAAACCAAATCAACTAATTTGGTTGTGTTTTGGGAGATAATATTAGTTGTGGAAATGTAAGCAAAAATGTTTTCAGGAGTAATAGATTTTAATCTTACGTTAAAGAACCGTATTGTTAAAATGTGGAGGACCAAAACTCAGGTTCTCCTTCAGTTCTGAAAGCAAAACAGGATTTATGTCAGATATGGAAAAGCGAATTTTGGATAAGTAGAAAGTGTAAACCGCCTTGATTGCTGTGAGCTGTAAGTAGGCTCTCTGTACGAAGAGAAAACACTAATATTAGAGTTAAATTACGTTCATCACGTAAGTAAGCAGGTCACTGTGGAATGCCTGCTGGTGTACTACTATCGGGAAATATTATGCTAATATTGGGGTGCCTGCATGGAGAAGGAAAGCAGCCTCCCAAAAAAGGCCAACAGTGATTTTTAGCAGGGAATATCATCCTTCTGTGTAACTGCATTGACACGCCCTCAGCACATGCTTGTGAACGTGACGAAAGATGCAGAAGTGTGACTTACAGTGCATTGACATAGTCAATCTTTTTTTAATTTACTGCTTGGAGGGAGAGGGAAGGAGAAATTGTAAACCAGGCGTAGTACTACGTTATACCAGACAGGTGTAAATTTTCAGGAGGCCTGAAGAGCACTAGGATGTCAGTTAGTGATCCTAGCACTCCTAAATCATGGAATGTACTTTCTCCTAGTTCTTATTTTACTCTTTAGTTGGATGGATTAAGAGCATGGTTGTGGGTTGGTTAGAGCATTTTGATTGAGAAGCGCTAATTCATAAGGCTGCTGTGTTTTACTTGTGTTAGCTTTGGGAAGTAAGTGGAGGTAGCCCTGGGAAATAGGTACTCTGGAGAATTTTGCGTAATAGTGGGAAGGAAAGCCAAACACTGAGCAAAACTGCAGTGTATCGCTTGTATCAAAGTGTTCAAACTTGCTTTGAGCCACAGATCTGTTCCTGCTTGCCTGGGAATACTTGTTCTGACATGAGAACTTGCATCAGGAAGAGCTGCTGGGACCGTCACACCCCAACAGTGATTTGGAGCACAAGCCACGGGCTGCAGATGCAGTAGCTGTGAAACACATTGCAGTACTAGTTCTGATTTTGCTACTTCATTGGATTTGTACTATGCTGCCTGATATTTCTGATAGAGAAATAGCTTTAGGTTTTAAGTTTCCATGGGGAAAAAACTTGAGAATAAGTTTTAAGGGAGAAGAATATGATCTCCAGTTGAAGTTTCCCAAGATCTTTGCTTGGAAGTGGGAAGGGGACCTAGAAACCACTCCTCTCATGTTTTTATTGACAGTAAGGTGAAGGATTTAGTGGATGCTGGAGGAGCCCTTTCAGGGTTTTGTCTGGTCTGCTGTAGAAGCGCGTTTACAGAGCACTAACAAAGGCTTACAGTGCTGGTTGTACTATACTCAGTCCTTTGTGTTCAGTCTTCAGAGATCCCTTTCTGCAATTTCCTTTACCTATCCCTCAACTAGAATGTTTCACACCGAGGAACTGTTCTGTTTCTTGGGGAGGCCGATATTTAGCGTAGTAACTTTATCAAATTGTTCCCTAATAGTTTCCTGTGTATATAAATAAACAAAGTGTTCTCTCACACGTAGCATCACTGCCGAAGATGCGGGAAGTGCTTCTGCGACAAGTGCTGCAGTAAAAAAGTGCCTCTGCCTCGCATGTGCTTTGTGGACCCTGTGCGCCAGTGTGCTGAATGTGCCCTCGTCTCGCAGAAAGAAACAGAGTTCTATGACAAACAGCTTAAAGTGCTCATGAACGGTAAGGACTGAATGCGTATGTATGCTGGCTTGATCTCATCTGTGTTTATGCAAATGCTGTGTTGAACAAATGCGATAAACGGCAAGAGCAACGCCCCTTGTCAAACAAGCTGCTGTTCTGTCTCCTTTAAATATTTTTTTGTTGCCATGCTTCTTGTTTGCCAGTTCATAATTCTGTGTTATCCGTTTAGTTAGAGAGAAGTTTACACTTTCTAGTCAATGTTTATAAAGAGTGGTTTAATTAAAGACAAAGGAATTTTTAACACCTCTGAGAACAGATCTGTGTGCAGTTGGCGTTTTTCTTAAAGTAATCCATCTTTTCACCAGATTCCCATTACATTAAATAAGGATGAAAAATACTTAACAATAGAGAATATTTTAACGTTTTCTAACACGATAGAGTGCTTGTTTCAGGCTTCATCTGTGAGCTTTGATCTTGTCTATGGCCTACAGCTGTGGTTGATGGCAGATCATTGTGAGTGGGCAATTTTACATAGCATTACAGCTACATGCAATACAGTAATTCGTGTTCCAATTACATTAAGAAAGCTGAATCTTCAGTTTTTAAAATATTCTGTGATTGTTACTGTTCACAGAAAATACTCTGTGATTGAGAGCCCTTTTGATGGGCTCTCAGCACGACGCCAGCGCGTATAATCAGTAAGCTAAACCCCACGTCTGATTAGCGTGAATGTTCCTAGGGAGATTCTAGGTTCAGAAAGGAGTATGCTCATCCCTGTAACACACAAATCATTCCTCACTCTGCTCTACAGATGAGGTTTTAAATAATGTCTTTTAAACTAAGTATTTTTTTTTTTTAAAAAGCTTGTCCTGCTTGCATTCGTGTTAGGCAATTCAAGCCTGAAGCTGTTCCTGACTTACCGTAGAGCCACAGGTCTCGGTCAGAGAGATGGTGGCTGTGATGTCCACTGCGGTTTTGCCGCTGTTGCCTCTCTTGTCTTGCTTCAGCAGCAGCCTGGGGGTCCATGCTGAGGGGTTGGTGAGATTGTGTAAAATTGTGAAATAGGCAGCGAGGTGAAGCTCTCTGAGACTGCATGGTTCTGATTATGGAGATGGATTGCAAGGCAGGAGTGTATGTTGTTATTTTTTTTCATTTCCCAAACCAACAGTATTGGGATTAGGTAATACAGGGAGCGTGAGGCGTGGAGGACATGAAGTGGTTAGGTGTGTAGTCTGCTTTCTTAAGTTATGAATCACTTCACTAATGTAGCTAGGATGACTTTCCTGATGTCAAAGGAGCTGTTTTGAGCAGGAAGAAACGTAACATGAAGGCTGAAGTTCATTGACCTCAAAGTAAGACTGAGCTAGCCTTCAGTAATGAAAAAGAGGTGTCTTTGCTATTTATTAATCGTAGAGCTGAAGGTCACATCCTGCTGTTAGATTCTTCTGACAGGTTTGGTTTTGTTTTTTTTTTTTTGAATACTGAAACAATAGTGTGTATTATGGTGACAAGAGAGGGTCTTTAATTGCCCATTTTTGCCATCTCCAAATCTGTTCTCTTTTTTAAAAGGTTCCCTTTAGATATCATCAGTATTTCTACAACATATGGGAGAAGTTACATAGCAATTGTGAAAGGTCCTGTGATTCAGAACATGATCATTAAAGATCAGCCTTTTATACTTGAGTGTTCCACTGATGTTAATCAGTTTAATATTTCAATTAGTCTCTTAATTCACCCAATTCAGGGTATTAGATGCAGTAAGTAAAAATTAGTTATTCTTTTTGGTATTTGAATGTTCCTTCCTAAACTCTGCATTTCTTTCCAGGTGCTACATTCTTTGTAACTCTGGGAACATCTGATAAATCTGAGCTCATGGTTTGTCGACTTTCCAACAATCAGAGGTGAGAAAGATTGATAGAAATTGCACTTGTTGCTCTTACAGCTATATTATTATCTAATAACCTAAACAAAATATGAGAACAACATGCTGTGAGGATATTGGAGAGCGTAATTGCACTGAAAGGATAGGTACAACTTTATTGGAGTAAGTTGGTTTGAATTTACTAGCAGTGTGGATCAGCACTGGTAATGCCTCTCAGCACCACTGGAATGCCGGGCTTTTGCCAGCTTACAGGGGGATTGCAGGAGGGGGGGGGGCATAATTTCGTTGGCCAGAACACTTTAGACTCTGAGTTCTCTTTTTTTCCCCAGAACTTTGGAAAAATGCTTTTAATATTTCGAAAGGGTCTGCTGGCAAACTGTAGGGTTTGTGTTGGTTTTTTTTTTCCTTTAAGTGAAGAACTTCAGTGAAAAGTAATTTTTCCTTCTTGATTTCTCTCCCTCCCCACTGCAAAGAATATTTAAACAGTCACTGAGAGACTGTGTTTATTTTTTCCTTTGATTTGGAATGAACATTGTAGAAAAAACAGGTTTTTTTTTAAAAAAACCTTTTTGTTCTATTATGTAGATATCTGGTTCTGGATGGAGACAGCCACTATGAAATTGAAATTATACAGATTTCAACTGTTCAGATACTTACAGAGGGATTTACTCCTGGAGGTAAATTTTTTCATTGAATACAAATTAAGTATTAAGAAAAAAAGAAGCATGAAGCTGTAACTATTCTTTGAGGTAGACAGTGCATTTCTAGGTTATTGGTAACTCAGGTGTAACTGTGTTAGCTACAGCTGCTCTCAGAATCGAGTGCGGCATGTGAAACCCTGTCTGTGTGGCTACTGGGATTTGGGGAAAACCTAAGGATTGACAAATTACCTTAGAGCTCTGATATGGGAGAGCTGCTCAATAAAGCTGAATAAAGGTGGGCATCATCTGTTCTGATCCTTTCTCGGCTAAATATAAACATCTATTGATTCAAAAGCTCATAGGAAGGAACTGTTAAGTCTTTGGCAGCTTGTGTTTCAGAATCCAGCTGGGATTTCTCTTTTACTGGTACAAACAATTGTGAGGGGAGTGAAACAGTGTGGGGGGATTAAATAATTAAACTATGCTTTCTTAATTTCCTTCAAGATGAAGGGGTGGCCAAATGAAACTGGTAACATCTGAATCAGAGGGCAGCTACTTACTGCCTCATCTCTTACCAGATTTTAGAGTATTTCAGGATGAACTTGAATATGATTTCACTGAAATGAGAACAAACAAGGTCAGGAATTTTAATAGTCATTCTTTAGCAACACCTCTGTCACTGCTGGAATTTTCTCATCGGACAGCTTATCTGTGCAACGTTCAGTACAGCATGTTAGCTTTACTAAACTTATCTTGGTATTCAAATCAACCAGATGCGTTGCTGAGTTAATTAATGCTTCTATAATTCCTTGTTCGCTACTCTTCTGATTGCTCTATCTTTTTGTCTGCCTGCCTGCCGCCTTGATGGTAGAGAAAGACATTCACACTTACACCAGCCTTCTGGAGAGCCAGCACATTACTGAAGGTATCACCAGTACCTTTGAGCATGACGCACCTAAGCATGTTGTCATGACCCCCCCTCCCACCTTTCTTCCTCTGCAGTGCTGGTTTTCTGCTTGATCTATAGCTGTTTAACTTTAAGCAGGTTATGTTAAAATCTGACATGTATCTGTTCCTTCCCATCTGTCCGTTTAATAAACTGAGAATGAATGTTTTGTAACTTTTCAGAGGAGAACTAAAACATTTGAGGCTGCCTTGCTAGGAGAGGGGAGGGAAGATGAGAAACAGTATGTATCTTCAGGAGAGCAGTGCTGACTTGTGTACACCAGACACGAATGACACACTTCTGGCGTGCTGGCCAGTGAGATTTTGCACTGAATAAACTGTTAATTAATGGCTTGTTTTTATACTTCTTTAAAATAAATACCTTGTCACCTTGCTTCAGGTGTGTTCTGCCTGAGTCAGTAATGTCCTGGAATGCCAGGCATGGGCAGTGTGAATAAATAAAACTGGTCAGGGCTGTAGGTGTTTGATTTCCACTGGTTTATCTCTAACTAGGGCCTTAATCTGTTAGTCTGGCCGGGTAGATGCAGGGGAGTGAATGATGAAGAAGTTGGATATCGATTTATCCTAGAAGAGGAGATAATAGTTACTTCTAGAAGGTGGGCTTTTGATCAGGCTGCTTCCACCGAGATTGCCTGTCTTTGCCTTCTTGGATATTACAGTAACCGCCTCCGGGAGCCCTCTCGTGCAAAAAGTGGCCTCCTCTGTCTGGAGGAGCTGTTCCTGGGGCTTAGTTCATGCTCTACTACTTCAGGAAATGAGCAACGCCAATAAAGTCTATGATGTAAAGCATCAGTGCTGCTCTTCTAAACAAAGCTTTTGTTTCATTTCTGTATTTTTCTTTTGGATTATTTTAATCTCTATGCAGCCAGAGTAAAAGAGATAGATACAAACATCTTGCTGTCACGCTGCTGTCAGAGCAATGTCTTTTGGAGTGGATTTCCCTCAAGAGTAAATGACGTTGCAGGTTGCCATCTAGCCTTGCATAAGCATCCCTACCCTCCACCCTTTCCCAGGTGTAGAGGGATGTTTGACTGCTGTGCCAGGCTTTGGACCGAGCAAGGATCCCCTCTTTGATACCAGTCTAACTGGGCACTGGTAATTCCGTTTACAGGCTGCAGGCTACAGTATGAAACTATGGCAGCGACTTAACACGTGGTAATATTAAAACATGAGGCTGTTCTTCGTGCGCGTAGCTAGCAGCTTTGTGCAAGTTCTGCCTCAGATATCACTGGAGAGAATGAAGCAATACGGAGCCTGCACACTGCACTGCCCGGCATGAACACTTGTGGTCACTGCCTCCGACACGGCAGTTGCTAGCACTTTGACGTACGCGATGAGGTAGCTTTCTTCAAGCACGCTTATCGGCTAGAAGAAGTTGTGTTACTCAGTCGGTGAAACCTGTTGCTGTTCAAGATCTTATTTATTTTTCCAGGTGGTAATACTCGTGCCATAGGCATGATTCTGCAGTATAAGGTACCAGGATCAGAGGAACTAACGCAGATGAAGTTTACAGCCGGTGAAGACTTCAGCTGTAACAAGAAGCTGTCAGCAAGCTGGCTGGCGGCTATGCACAAGGTAAGCAAAGGAGGCAAAAACTATAGAAAGCTGAAGAAAATCTTAACGTGGGGCACTTAGTAGCACTTAAGAGAGTATGAGGCCTTGGGAGGCTGCTTTTCTTCTTACTATTTTTTATTTAGGGATTTTAGGGCCTTGTCGCTTAAGAAAACAGAAGCTATGGACAGTTGTTACGAACGTGACTGCAGCTTTACGTTCGGGTACGACACGCACTGCCAAGGCTTTCCCAAGTTCCTGTGTATGTCGTTCGGTGAAAAGAAGTAGGGATCAGACTTTCAACTTCGCCAGGTTTTTGTTACTCACTGAAGAATGTGCGTTAGGAAACACTCTTTTGAACCTGAACTCAGCTAATTGTTTTTACAACTTGATGAAGGTTTAAAGAAGTTGTTGACTTTTGAAAACGGGAACAGGGGTAGGGGCTGGACCCCATGGAAGGCTGTTTCATCTTTTGTTGTTAAGCACTGTATGGGCTAATGAAACTGAAGTTTATTACTTCATAAGTCAAAGTTATCAGAGACAAAGACCCAAACCACTCCAGAACTAGTTCTGGAACTTTGTTCATCTGATTGATAACTGGAACTGGAATTTATAAGCTGTCTGCAAACAGAAGTGTGTGGCTCTTTGTTTGCAGATTTCTCACTGTTCTTAAGCTCCCCAGCCCCACCCCCAACCCCAGCATTTAACTTGTGTTCAGCCCAGTGCACCCAAACTTTGTATTGCCATGCAAGTACAATTTAACAGTTCCTTATACCTGTTCTAATTCCTCTTTCACAAGTGATGCAACTCCTACAAGTGGGGTGAGAACTGGTATTTTATGGAAAAGCTTAACACCCTCCCCCCACTGATTTGTCTCCTTCGACAGAAGTTGTGAGTAACTGATCAGCCCAGTGAGAATTGCAGAGTCCCAGTTAACAGCAGGTAAAAGGACTCATTGCTAGAGAACACATGCCTGTTCCCATTGCAGGGGGTGTTGATACCCTGGTTTGAGACAAATGGAACGCCTCCCCAGAACGCTGCTGGGGAAGCAGAAGAGGCAGGAGGAATGTAGAACAGAGTAACATTGCTCACTGCATCTGTTCAGACAGATGACCAAAATCTCAGAAATGCTGCTTCTAACTTTTTCAGAGGCATTTTTGCTCAGAAGTGGTCATTTCTGACCAAGAAGAAACCAATGTAAGTTGATGTAAAATCTTCAGTGACCTCAGGTTCTGCACTTAAAGCGACTTTGAATAGTCAAAAAATTACTGAATGCTGTAAGGTGCCTTAGACTAAGGAAAATAGCAGAAGAATAATTTAAAGCCTTGGGTTTAAAGGAAATTTTTGGATTAGGTGGCTGCAAGTGAAACTTCAGTTAAGACAATGGCATTTTGTCTTCTCATTAGGCAACGAAACTTCTTTATGAGTCCCGGGACCAGTGAGGAAGCAAGCTGTTGGCTGCTTGAGGGAAACCACCAGCCTCCACAGACCTGCCTCTCACTTCTTGCTCATTTGACAGCTGGTAACATTTGCTGTTCTTGACCCTTTCTCATTCCAGTGTGGTTCATGATGTAAGAACCGGCAAATGCAATGTGAGTGTTTTTTTGAACCATGAGTATTCACTATAGTGTGCAATATGTATACAATTAATGCTTTAAACAGCCTCACCTTTTAAGACTTTGTATATTTTGTTAAGCCTTTATTGGCACTTAATATGAAAGTGACCTGCACTACAGCTAATGTACAGCACAACTTTTATAGTAACAATTATATATACTGTTTGCTACAACAAGCAAACAAATGTGTATGTCTCTTCTGCAGAGAATAGCTTTTGGGTATAGATCTCAGGTTTTTTCCCTCTATCCAAATGTTTAAAATCAATGTACAATAAAATCTGCCTTAGATATGATTTTATAGAAGTCACTTGATTTTTTTAAACATTTCATTTTAAACATCTAAATATTTCACCAAATTGGACTTATATGAACGTGATCTTGAAACTTTCCTTCTGTAATAAATGAGCTTCCAGAATAATTTTTAGTTTTGTATTTTCCTTTTGGTAACTAGCTTTTGTTAAGATTAACTGTAACGCTATCTGAAATTGTATACAATTTAATGTACAAATATGAATAAATTAATTCACTTATTTAAAAAAAAAGAGGTGATACTTAATTTCACAGCATATAACTTCTTCAGTAATGGATAGGGTGGTCTCTACTCTCTGAAATGTTGACTTTCTAGTTCTAAGTGTTGATAATTGGTTCAACAGTCAGGATGAGTCCTTTGGCTGCGGGTGCTGAGCCAAGTGCCTTTCTGCCCTCCCACCTCCTACGCTGGTACAAATGGAGTAAACAGGCCCACAAGGCTTGGTTGTCAGCTTGTGTGTAGAGGACCCTTGAGAGCTTTTGCAGACAAGTATTAATTTGTTGCAGTTGTTGGAATACTGGAGTACTAGCATAAGGAGGTGCCAAAATTGTTTGGCAAGTCACTTTCTGTGCAGCTGGTAAAACAATGAGGAAACTTGAGTTAACAGCTAGAGCATGGCACGCTAGGATTAATTTTTTTTTGTAGGCTACAACCAAAGGCATGTCTACTGCAGCTACCTTTATAAAAATACTGGAGAGTGCAGGCATGCCTTAGCAGTACTTTATTGTGCACATTTACATGTTCTCTGAATTAGTGTATCATAGGCTCTTGAAATCATCACATTCATGTAGCAAATTCTTCAACAATAATACCCTTTCACTTTTCACCACAATATATACAGTTAATGCTAACCTGTGGTAAAAGCAAGTTACAGCACTGCAGAAATGGATATATAAATTATACACAGAACTTGTACATGAAGAATTAATCAAATTGCATACTGTTAAATGGGAGAAAATTACAAGAAATATGGCTAAAACTTATAATGGGAAGATCAAAATATACTTTTGGTATATAAAATCATGTACAATTAAAATTCCAGTGAAGTGCTTTTTTTTTTCCTCCTTGAAACTACAATGTAGTGGAATAGGTTATTGCATAACTTGCCTTGGCAACAGATGTAGGCTGCCAAGAACCACAGAAACTGTCCTCAAATAAGCTATTGCCTTTCTTAAATCCTTCCTAAGCCTTGTTTCTTTCTTCTCCTTGACTTAGCATCTACCCTACCCTCCTTCTACTTCTATCCAGTCCTTCATATTTTCTTCTAGACTGACTCAGGCAGACTTTAAATTACACAGTATAACCCTCACCGGACTCTCACCCTTTTCAACTATTGCACTTTCATCCATGCAGACATACAAATCCCTTAAGCTGCTGCAAGTTTGGTACTAATTGTTTTGTCCAGGATGGACAAGCTCAGGTGGTTTAGTAGGGGAACCTTTACATTAGTAGAGGTAACACTGGTGCTGTAGGCTGAATAATAAGAGAAAAAACCCATCAAGTGAAATACCGTAGAGGGGTTTTGAGAAGTGTACAAATACTGTTGTTTTGTTAGTTCTCTAGGTTGATTCTAAACGCAAATAATACTAGATGCTAGACTATGTAAAGCTTTCGTTGGGGTTGTTTAGACTTGGATTTAAGTGTATAGCATCTTGCCACTTAAAATCCTAGCCTTCATAAAGCTTTGGTGACTACTTAATTATGCACATAATGGGTGAAGATCTTGTGTCCTAGAACCCAAAGAGTTGATCAGTAATGAGAACTCAACATTCACTGGTATCAAACAAAATATCCAAAATTCTGATGTGGGACAGTTACTGTGGGGTTGGAGCAAACTGGACAGCGTATCTGCACTCTGCAAATGACACCTCTGAACATTTAACACAAGAAAGCTCCTACCACGGAACTTTAGCTTAAAACACTGCTTTAGACGATAGTTGGCGCAACACTGTAGGTAGTGGAGGTATCGCTCTCCTCGTCAGTGGCGGGTCACATAAAAACAATCCTCATTTACAAACTGCAGATCTTGAAAACCTTGGATGCTGTCCATTTAACAAGAGAAAGCACCATTAAAACTAAATAGCATAGTTTGGTTTTTTTTCCTCTGTGTGAAATGATCAAAAGTGATGGCTCCAGTGTATGTTTTAAGTTTCCAGTTACCAGCATGGTATTGCACTGTTGTGCTACTGAATTCAAGCAAGGGTTCGCTGTCTAGGTTTTATTCGTGGATATAACTGTAAAAACAGAATAAAAATATTAGGCTTTGCATGGCTGATTGATAGCAAGTTAAATATAAATCAATTCAATTTTAACTGAGGGGTACTTCTTCACAAGAACCGGGTGATGAAGTGTTTTGAGGGGTGAGGTTTTTGTAAGCTACAGCATGTTCTTGGGTACCTTCTGAAAAATTAAACCAGAAGCAGCAGGAAGCCAAGGGCTGACTTTTTCCTGCCAAAAGCAGCAAAATTACTGCTCTGAAAATGACTTGGTTCATTTAGCTCAAGGTCCCAGACTAGACCAAAGGATGCTGTTATGCAAGTACAAGAATTCCCCGTCGAGCCCTAGTGAGAGCTTATTTCCTGCTCTATGAGCTTTTCTCACACACTGTGCCCTCTGTATCTTTCTACTTCACAGCCTTACCCGCCTGGTGTCTCATGACAGCAGTGTTCCATTAGACTGAGAGCAGCATAAATGACTTGCCCAAAGCTGTCGTCTTCAAGGCTCTTTCCCGTTTTAAATTTGTACATAGCTAGATATTGCTTATCTTGGGCCAGGTATTAAAAACCTTCCGAAAGAACTTCCTGGGCCAAAGCTTAGAGCTGCCTAACAGAGTGACCACACTTTAGGTAGGGGCCCTATATTTTAGCCAAGGGGAGGAAAAAAAAAAAAAAAAAAAAAAAGTCTTATTAAAGCATAGAATACATGAAACATACTAACTTGCCAAATAAAAACCAGCCCTAATCTCCTAATCATAGTCTCTCCTTTTTGTTTACGATGACACAGAGGCTGGAGAGAGTAAGGATAACCTGCTTTGCAGCACTTCATAGCAGTGTATCCAGATGAGGGATTCTGACCAAAGATCCATCTTGTGCTCCTACTTCAGGAGAAGTAAAAAATAGAAAACAGAAGGTAACTTAAAAAGAACTTACCCCAAGGAGATTTTTAGGCACATAGCCTTCTTTATCGTTGAGGCGGGCCCACCACCACTCTGTTTCATTGTCATCCTTGCGTCTTAGAATAGTAATGGCGTCGCCCTCATGGAATGACAGCTCGTCGTTATTCTGGGCTTCGTAGTCCCACAGAGCGTACACCACTCCTTTATTCATCACTCCCAACTTCTCTTGCACGCCTGTTAACAACAAATGGGAGAACACAATAGATGGTAAAAGACCGATTTTTCCCTCCGAGATTTTTAGTGTGGACCCTGTGGCCCAATATTAGTCTCTTATTAATACAATATCATTAACAATCTTCATCACTTCCATGATTAAATGCTTTCAGAAATTTAACTGCATGATAAAAAGCTTTACAGAATATTTTAAACCAATTTAGTGCACGAGGTTTTTCTCTTTTTTTATAGATGCAATAGAAACTTTACAATCTTTTATTCAAATGAGGATAAAAATAGTTTTACAAATGTTTGAGCAAAGAAGCTTTATAGAACTGCTGCCTATTTCTCACAGGCCTGCTTTCTACAACAGACCTTACACAGTAACACTTGGAAGGTTTTGAAAATCTGCATGACATCAGGTATAGAGCGCCTTAATGAAGCTTATACCCTCTGATGTAAATTTAAAATTCACCTGTTCCATCAAGGTGCTTTTCTTGCAAAATATATCTGAATAATTGAATACATTTTGTAAGTTAATTATTCATAAAGTATACATGTTTCTTCATGTGAGCTGCTAGAAATTTGTGCATCTGGAAGTTGGAGTATCTCTGTCAAGATATTTGACAACTCACTGTTCGCTGTCAAAACTTCCCCATGGAAGCATTTCCTTGAAATTAAGCCAAGTTAAACTTTAAAAATCTGTAACATTAGAGGGGGCCTGTGAAGCAACTCAAAGAACAGAAGGACTACAAGCAACATCATAACCAAAAGAGTATTTTGTGTTTAGCATTTTGAACGAACAGGTAGTGGGTAGCAGCATCAAGTCTGGGGCCTATGCAGATGTTTCACAGAAATCAGAGACAGAAAGGGATGAATTTTATAAAAGCTAAAGAAGTTTGTAAAGTGGCATCACAACTTACCGTACAAGAACTGGGAACACTGAATATAACCTTCTTCCATCTCTTCACACTTGTCTGCAGCAGTTTCTATATCACTTATAGTTGAAGCAAAAATAGCTGCCCCAGATTCAACCAGTAGTTTACAGAGATGAACACTATTGCACGAAGCAGCACAATGCAAGGGTGTCCTGAAGTAAAGCAAAAATGTAGATGTGAAAAAATAAGCTTCCAGGATTCCTAACTATTTTACCTTGCAATACAGATTTAGTTGGTCTATTTTTAAAGGAAATTGCTCTTGATGATTATAGTATATGTATGCATTGTCCAAAACCTGTCAGGCAACTAGAGTGGATCCCAGGATTTGCTTGACTCCAGTAAAGCCAAACATTATAAAATAGATGTTGTCAACAATACTGATTCTCAGAGCTTACAAAGCTTCTGGGTATAAAAGGGTATTTTTTAATACGAGGAAATTTGAAAGGTAAGATAAGGGGAGGGCGAAACAGAGCAGCACAGCAAGGTTTCACATCCCCTCCAAACTCTTCCAAAGTGCTACATCTACCTCTAAGGCTAGATTCTTCAAGCACACCAAAATCTGTGGTGGGTTATATGAAGATGAAACTTAAGACAAATTAACTTTTGTCAGTTGTTATTTACAGTTCAGTTATTTCAGCATGTGAACAAGAAATGCAACTATACCACCAAATAAATCCAAGATATAGTGTACTCTATGATTTAAGTGTGCTTACACGAGTTGAGCACAGCGTAACCTTGCATTTGAGTTCATCACTGCTGAGAGGTCAGAAAGTGCTCTTGCTGGGGGTAAAGGAGAAAGAAATTGCTCCCCCAACAGGTCTTGACTAAATTCTGCATGTGCATCAAAATGGTGTTTCTCCCAGATGCCAAGTAAGAAATCTTGACACTTACCACCCATCACTGTCTGCTGCATTTACATTTACACCAAAATCAAGGAGGAACTTCACAATGTGGTGATGGCCAGCACACACTGCATTATGCAAAGGTGTAATTCCTTCATCATTTGGTTTACTGGGATCATCAACCTATTGAAAACATAAAACAGTTCAGCAATACTTTTCCCCTCCAAAAAAGTATTTTAAAAAGTTGCCATTTTTTAGAAGCTCACCTCATAGATGATTCGTTGTACGAGATCAAATTCTCCCTCCAAAGAAGCATCTAGGAGGAGGGCCAATGGATTGAACTTCACTCTCAAACCATGGCCTGTTCTTTCTGAGTTAGGTTTCTTCAAGTTAGTACGTTTTGTCTGAGTAGAGATGAAGGTCAGAAGGCATCATGTCAGGTTGATTAAGTATTACACATGATTCAGTTACTTTTTAACTAGGTTAAGAATCCCATCCTCTTTAAAAGGTAATTAGTACTAGGCAAACATTTCTACTATAAAGTCTCTAAATAAAAGGCTTGATACCTTACTACAGCTTATTCAGTTAAAAGAAAAAGCATGCCAATATAATCTAGAGGCTTCTAATTAAAAATAGTGAGTACAAAGAAGTACTTAAACCAATGGTTTCTGAGCAGCACAATCTAATATGAGCTGAATGTGTTTCTGGTGGATTGTCTGAGACACTGCCAAAACTTGTGCTTAGACTAGAAAGCACAACACAATTAAGCCTGAATATCAGTCTCTGCTCAGAGGAATCTTTGCCTTGAATTAGCAGGAGTATCTGCTGTAGGTCAGTACTGACAAGTGATGAGTTTTGCTGTGGGAAAGAACAGTACAGAAGCTATTTTATGTGACATTCTAGCTTGTGTTACCAGAAGAAGCATTCTCAAGATCTGAAACACATTTAAGCATGTTTTGAACATATTCTGAATCATCCACGTGTCCTTGTCACTTGCCAGAAAAAAAAACCCAACCCTATTATTAATTACAGCTTTTATAGAATGCTTTTAGTCTCTAGCACTGTAAGATCCATTTTCATTTATGCTCCTATTTAGCATGGCTATTTCAGTTTGGAAAATAAACCTCTCACAGTATGACTAGTATCTGCTGCTAGCATATTCCATTCTCCCAGAAGCATCCTGGCCCACTCATGCTCATAGAAAATGCGTAGAAGGCCCTGTGCACACTGCAGTCAAACTGTAAGAGCAATGCAAGGTCCCTCCATTTACCAAGAAGTGGAGATATTCTTTGAAACCAATGTTAAAGTGAGTCATACCAACAACAACTAAGAATAAAATTCAGTTTTCTCCCTATTTTCAGTTCTCCATATGCTGTAGATTTTGGTAATGACAAGTATTTAAAAGATTTTGGTGCAGCTGGAGGAGGAACTTTGAAAGCAATTCAAATTATGCGACAAGCCCATTAGAAAAACATTTCTGCTGAAACAAGTCAGCTGTGTTGCTGTTAGTGTTGTCAGCCCTGGCCTTGCATCTCTCTGCTGAGAGGGAAAAAGGAGTGCACTTCTCCCAAAATGCTTATTTCAGCTTGTTTGCAAATTAAAAAGCTTCCCACTACCATTGCTTACCCTTAGTTTCATACACATAAGTTATCTTTTTAGGCCTGGGGAAATGAAAAAAGAATATTTTTAATGGAACCTCAGATCCCAGAATTAGTTCAACAAGAAGGTATCCCCCAAAAGTTCTACAGCCTAAAGTACGTACACAACCTTGTGTTGCCTCTGTTAAACAGCAAGATTAGTAAAGATGCTAATCCATTAGAATCCTTCTTGGAGCCCTCTGGGTTTGTTTTCTTCTGTTTTAGTAACATGAAACTTAAAGCACAGACGTACTATTTAGCATAAGATTACCATCTTCCAGTTATATTTAAACACACAGCTAATTCTATAGTTCACAGAATTGTCTTTTTGCTTTGTTACTTACTGGAGGAAGTGGGGGAGGAAGAGCAGGTGGCAAAGGAGCTTCATCTTCTACTGGAGAACTGACCTCAGGTGTGGGACTGGATGACTGTTCAGTAGAGGGAACTATAGCAGGATTGTTGTTGTTATCTTCAGTCGTCTCAGTTGTTTGATTTGTGGTTTCAGTGCTTATCAGTTCCTCTGTGGCAGGAGAAGGTAATTCATTATCATTGGCATCTGACGAAGGGGGTGGCTCATCAGGAAGAGGAACTGTAGGCTGCACGGAAATAGGTTCTTCAATATTGCCATTGGTACTAGCATTACCATTATCAACATCAGCTAAGATGCCGATGAAGTCCTGTGGGTTGCTCGGCTGATAAAAAGGAGCACTTTCTATTCCTCCAGCAAGAGTATTAAAGCGCTGATATAGTAATTTTTGTATATTTGGTCCACTTGGGCCTTCTGGTTCAGTGATAGAACTACGTTTCTTTAATGGCCTAGGAGCATTGGCCAATTTTCTTCTCAGAGCTTCAAGGTCAGCGTCACTTTGATATCGTAGGGGTGAATGCACAATAGGTGTGAGCTTAGTAGGACTGAGAGGACGAGGAATGTTTTCCACATTGCTGTTTTCACTGGATGGTGGAGCATTTTCCAGCTCTTGATCTTTTTCAGAGACCTCAGTCTGAGGCTGAGATTGTGGCTGTGGGGAAGTCTGGGCTGGCAAAGAACCATGAAGGAATGGCAAGGGTGAGGGAGAAGTTGAACCAGACTGTAATACGGGTTTTCCATAAACTAAAGAAAAGAAAGATGGAAAACAGTGAAGAACTGTTCTCAAATTATGTAATAAAATATTTGCAAATAAACTGCATATGTCGCTGTTGCTAATTGTTTGACACTAACACAGAAAGAAAAAAGAAAGTCAAATTAATTCTTTTGGAACCTCTCAAAACAGAGATAAACACCTGTTGGTGACTGTGATGCTTCTTACAATTATAAGCTACAAGTAACACCTAGAAGGTTTTCCTCTTTCATGAGGAAACAGTAAGAGGAGAAAAACTCTCCTCTCTCGACCCTGGTTTTTCAACTTATTTCTGAAAGTATTGGTACAGTATCCAGACTGTATTGTTCTAATTGCATCTTGTTTTAAATAAAAGGTAATTGAATGTATACTTATTTATCATCCCGAAAATACGTAGGATCATTTTTCTGCCATGCTGCATACATATCTTTCCTCTTCTCACAGATTTAGACAAGTTTTTCAAACTGACATGGATAGTAAACTAAGCCCAATAAGTAGATCTTAACAGTTTATTCCAAAAGAAAAAAAAAATAAAGCAAAATATATTCTACCTGCTTTTACTGACTTATTTAAGGTATTGTATACAGCTTGTTGATAATTCTTTGGTGGTGTTGCTTGCTGAAGATACATTGAGTAGATGGAACTGGAGTTCACCGTCTGTGGCCCTTTTCTGGGAGACTGAGGTCTTGATCCTTTATCAGCTAGAAAAGGTCTGATTGCCACAGTTAAAGGCAGTTCTGGCCTGCCATCTCCTCCGGGAAACAAGGGAGGACCGGAAGGTTGATACGTAGGGCTGGGAGGTACAGAAATTCTCTGTTGAATCTGTTGTGAAGAACTGGGCTGATGTACGTTGCTTGGCGGTGGAAGCGGAACAGGTCTTTGCCGATTTGTTATACTGGTGCCAGGTCTGGGCAGACTGCCATCCTTCCTTCTTTCTAGAGAATTTGTAGAACCTGTTCCTAAGGGAACTGGACTTGGATAGGTCCCATAGTTTTGAGGCAACTGCTTGCTTACACCAGGAATTGTTGGTGGCACCTTCCCCAGGTCAAGACCCTAAGTAAGAACAATAAAAAAATTATATACCATTTGATTAAATAAAATACTCGTGAGCAAGAATATTCCTCAATCAAAAACCACACTAATAATCTTGTGTGACAGCACAGGAGTCTATATAAACAATTTGTGTTCTTTAGTTACTAGATATGATTCTACCTGAATTTACCACAAGACCACATCATCTGTCAGACAGAGGCCACTGGTTAAAGGCATCTCCAGCTATAATACATTAATATGAATCCAAAACTATTTGCATACTTTCAAAGCCTTAGTAACTTGTTTTAGGTTCTGGATCTTGGTATCTAGCTGATAATGTGTAATTTGATAATATGTAGTGTGATAACAGAATTTACCAAAACTATGTAAAGACAAGGTCCTTATTTTTTAAAGATTACAGTCTTAAAGAATTCATAAAGTACTACAACAACAGTGCAGTCACAACACCAGTGGACTCACTCAAGGATGGATTTAATAACTTCTTTTGTGAGATTTTTCTGAGAAAAAGAACACACTGCAAAAGTGATGATCTACACCAAAGAAAAATAGTAACGATGATTTGAATTAAAAGAATAGGAAGGTGTGGGAGATGACTGGGAGAAACAAAGGGAGAGAAAAGGGGAGATCAGATGTGAAAGAACAGGGAGTAATATGAACTACTGAAGCTGAAAAAAAAAAAAAGAAATTGTAATGTGATACGAACACAAAGGAACAGGAGGAATACAAAGGCAATTTTCTTTCCGACTTTTTAAATAATCACTAGCAGGGAAACTGAATGCGCACATAACTGAAGTGAGTTCAGCTATGGAAGCCAAAGGTTCATAATTTCAGCAAAACAGATCTATAAATATATCACAGATGAAACCCACCAGTTTATCAGTACTTCCTAATACTGAAGTTGGCAAAGGCTGGCTGGATATAGTTCCTTGTTTTAAAGCAGTATCCATGCTTGATTCTTTCCAGTCTGTGTTGGAGATCTGAGGGGGTTTTACCACAGGGGTTGAGCTCTGTTTAAGTATTGGCCAATTTCCATCATTAGCTTGAAAACAGACAAAAATACTGTATTTAAGATAACCCACACCACCATTGTAAACAAGCAAAACAACATGTGAAACAGAATACCTTAGATTACAACAGGATTCATTTGATTCCAGAAATGAGATAAATCACTATTAATGTTTGATTCAGAAATGAGTACTGAAAGCCCACTGCATATAATATGCTGTTCATTACCCTTTCACATTCAAATTGTATTGAAAATTTCTATAGAAAAGAAAATGGTTAAAATTTTGGTTTGAGCGTTGCATATTCTACTGTTAGAAGGCAAACAAGTTCAGAAAAAAAATCCTTACAGAAACACTTCATCAACATATTTCTTTTAGTACTATGCAGAGACACTGTCAATAATGCTAAACATTATGTCTACATAAGCTCTGAGTGGACTTACTCCAAATTTGAACTATGGTTACTAGATTCATGCACTTAGAAAAGGATGTAACAACTCATTTCAGCAATGGGGCAGAACGAAAGCATACATTTCTTTGCTGGAAGTGGCAGTTAACTTACCTTCTGTTTTTCCTCAACATACTCATCCGATTAGAATTGCCCCAGAGATTTAATTTTAAAGACATTTATAAAGGTAGCTGACAACTTCAACTCACAGTGTCAAGATACAAGTCATGGGCTTTTATCTTCATCGTATGCAAAAAATCATGCATAGCTGCACATAAACTGAGGCAACAAATCCTTAATGGAGTCCTAGATGCATTGGTAAGTTACTTTATTAACTGCATGAGACTATTTAATGGTAATGGTTTTAAACTAAACCAGGGTAAGTTTAGACTGGATATAAGGAAGAAATTCTTTACAATGAGGGTGGTGAAACACTAGAACAGGTTGCCCAGAGAGGCAGTGGAGGTCCCACCCCTGGAAACATTCAAGGCCAGGTTGGATGGGGCTCTGAGCAACCTGATCTGGTTAAAGGTGTCCCTGCTCCCTGCAGGGGGGGTTGGACTAGATGACCTCTAGGGGTCCCTTCCAACCCAAAACATTCTATGATTCTATGATTTAGTTTCTGCTCTCTAAGTAAGAAAGAGAGTTTAAGTAGCCTGATAATGAGATCTGTTTGATAGTAACTAAATAGATCCCTTGTTAGATCCTAAGGCTTTGACTTGCCTTTAAAAGATTAAAATTCATGTTTCTCTTACTCTAAGGAGACCAGAGATCATTTCTCCTTCCCTATTGCCTGTAATTATCTCAGTGGAGCACTTGGCATCAGTAAAGATGACATGCAACATGTAACTAACTTTAGTAGAGAATAACAACTACAATGGAGCAGTGTTTGTGCATATGTGGAGATTTACTGAGACTTCTGGACTTCACGGTATGACAACATCAAATGAATATCAGGTATTTAATGGCAAAGTTTCTCATTTTGTTTCAGTTTTAAGCCCCTAGAAAACAGAATCAGCAAGGCTATTTCTAGAATGCTTTGCCATCCTTGTCTAGTATAGAAGATATTCTTAAGAATAAGCTGCATAGGAACATTCCAATTACAGTGAATTTAGCATCACCATCTACTTTCTAACCTTAGGCCTTATCCTCTTTACTGAGTATCCCTTTTCTTCCTGCCTGCCCCAGCAATGACAACCTGAAGATTTCTTGACAATTACCACCCAATGTTTTCACTGTATGAGTGCAAATTCACTCCATTAGCTCATAAATCTATTTATAGACTTGTTAAAATCATACCACTTAAGTGAGAAAAAAAAAAGTTATACCTTTTTAATTATATGTGCAGACCATTCCTTAATATTACACACACTATATTGTGTGTATTAAACTTGCAAATTCAGATCAACAGTGTGCGAATTCTGAGAGATACTTACTTTGGAGCAAGAGTATTTTTGTTGGTGGTCATTTAAATAGGGTTAACACTTGCATATTTTTACACTGAGAATACAGTCCAGAAGACATCCTTCAGACCTGCAAACTGCCAGAAAATGAAGTAATGATGCCCAGCTTGAGTACTGGCAACATCCAGGAACTGGACATGTTGGGATTTTTGTTTTGTTTTGTTTTTAATCATTTGGTTATTGAGAGCAAGACCAAAAAAGATGACTGTCTACACACTCTGGCCCTAAATAATGTCAAATTTTCCAAGTTTGCACTGAATTAGCATTTACTGTACAAAATATACAGGATGTTCTGTAACTCCAGTAAGGCTATGGTTCAGTAAAACTTGTGTTTTGAAGATCAGTAAAAGGTACTATAACTGATTCACACAGTTAAGAAAGATGCATGAAAGCATCTTTAGCCATAAATTTAGCTATTAAGAAAGCACTTACAGAAACAACAGCAAAAATCCCAAAGAATTGAATTCTCTTACCTGCACATACAAGCCCGCACTCTTCTATTAGAAGCATAGCTATACAAAAACTTTTTGTAATCCTTCAAATTCCAATTATTAGCATGTTCATCCCCAAATTCTGAGGTAACAGACTGGAAGTAAATTCAGGCTCTTTCCCCCTCTCTAGCGTCTGTTTCATTCTACTTAGATAAACATCAGAATGTAACTGTTCCCACCTTCATGTCCTTCATATTACAATCTGGCAGACTTGCCAACTACCATGCATTTTTATGAGTGCAACTCTTGCCTACTCCCACAACCCAAGCTGAGTCTCATGCACTTAGAACTAAGCTGCTGTAGCAATCTGCGATTGCAGTGCATGGCGCCAGAGGCTGTGAGATAGGTGCTAAGAGGAGGCAACCAAACAGCGTCTGCCTTCTGCTATCTTTGGTATAGACTGAACAGGTCCCAGACACTCTTGCCCATCTGATGGCAACGCCCTTCTGACAAGGCCTCGCTAGCTCCTGCTCTCAGTCACCCCAGAAGCCATTTCAGCCAACTGGCTTTGTTTTCTCCTCCAAATGTACCCTCTTGTCTGACACTTGTAAGACTACGTAACACCCTCTGGATTTCAACTCCCACCAGTCCATTTTATATTTACATAAATAAGACAGCAACACACACACACAGAAAGCTTTGCGTGTTTTCTCTGATTTTACCTAAAATTTTTTGTGGATCTGAATCCAGGATACTTAATATAGCAACTGAAGTGTAAACCAAGTGTAACATTTTTGTCCAATGTAAGTCAGCAAGATTCTTGCTACTGACTTGGACAGAGTGAGCTTATATCCCAACTCTGGGGCCAGTGCAACATGGAAACTCAAAGTTTCCCACAAAGTAACTCAAGCTAAACCTATATATAATGCATCTATATAACCTGAGACATACTAAAACGTGCTTTGGTGATTACCATGAATTTTCTAACAACAATTAGAAAGTTTCAAGGTTTTTCAATGAAGAAAACTCATCCCTAGTATACTACTACAGGGATTGAATTTCCTGCAAATCCGTTTCCTTCAAAGATGAAAAGCAACTTCTCAACGATTTTACATTTCAACAGCATCTTCTGCATGCCAAACCACAACACAAGTTCTAAAGATGCTGTTTAATATGCATCTGTATGCAAGAGCTCAGATGACCATATTAAAAACTGAGTTCTTAGCTAGCCAGAGATCTTCTACGGACTCACAGTGCTGGGTGTCAAAGACAGTAGGTGCCAGGCGGATGACATTGTGAGCAGCAGACTGAAGAGAAGTGGGAGGTGACAGAATAGGATCCACTATTATGTCTAAATCAGAAACCTTCCAGGTGTCTGGAGATTTTTTCACACACCCACAGTCTGTCTCTACCGGACACACCAAGGCAGATCCAGTTACACAGAAAAAGAAAGAAAAAAGTGGTGGGAAAATTATAACAATGACAATGGAGAAATTAGAACAGGAACACGCAGATAATGAGAAATAAAAGCATGACAGTTGAAAAAAATTCTCAATTTCTTTCTTCCTGGGAGCATGTAAGCTTCTCCTTGCATAAGTCTATCTTGTAGGACTTTGTTCAAGTACATTCAGAGTAATAAACACAAATTCAGTCCTAAGGTAGAATAATTACTTTTGTAAAATCAAACCCTTATCAGTCAGAGACCTTGTAACCTCCTGAGGTAGTCTAGCAGTGGGTATGTATATCTTCTGAGGTTGATATTTACAAAATAGTGAATTACTTTTGATTGGTGAACTTAAGTTATGAGCTGTCCTTTCCCATACCTGGAAGAGGAATCCACAAGTCTGGAGACAAAACTGTTGCAAATCTGTCACTTCACCCCACAGTCAAGCTATTCCATATTCTTAAAGACTTTTCCATAAAACCACAGTGATGCAGTTTATACAGCCTTTGAATTAATCTAAAGGTATTGTTAAACCACTAATAATAATATAAATGGAAAAGACTGGGTTTCTTTAAGTTCTGCTTGGATAGTTTCACTTCCTGACCTTGGGTTTTTAGGGAGGCAAGGGGCATTTCTGTCATTCCTTCCTACAGAGATGTTAAGACTGTCTTCCCTCCATCTCTTCCTCCCCACCTGGAAGCATGCTGCAAGCTTTCCTGGAGTATTCAGTTTTAATTACTGGAACGTATGTGAATATTGCAGAGGCTTTGCTCTAGTGGTTATTGCTTATCTCATTTTTTAGATCTCTTCTAGGAGACCAGGTAAATTAAGTCCTGTGGTTAAACCCATGGGGTTGTTCATTTTTATTTGTACTATGCGCATTTTCCTAGCCAACCATTTCTTAAGAATTCTGATTTTGCTAAGATGTGAGCAGAGAGGTGTGATTTGCCAGAATGAGAACTTAAGGCACAAATGTCATGACCTGCTTCCTTCAGTCTCCAATGTAAAATAAAAAAAAAAATAAAAATATCTATTTTATAATGTAGGTGGCATTATTAATTATGGGAGACATGGGAGCCAGTTTTGGACATGAAGTTCTGAGGAGTACTCTGTAGGGCAGCTCCTTCATTAATGAAGGCAAAAACAAGTAAACAGCAGCAATGCTAAAGTTATTGCATTTCAGAAATGCTTCAAGCACCACAAATTCTTATACCTCAGCTGGAGCAAAAATCTCTATACTTTTATTCTACTTTCCTATTTAGTCTCTTTCTGAGAAATAAGATTTTTTTTCTTGTTCACCAGCTTCATTTTACTTACAAAAGCAACACACTGTATAGTTTGCCACAAAGTTGATTTCATTATTATATTCAAATACACAAACTAATTGAAAAACTATTAAAGACAGAACACAGAATCTGTGAAGGAACATGTGCTCCTTTTAGCACTGTATCAGCTAGTAAAATTTCCAGGAAAATGTTCAGTCTTCTAACAAAAATTCATGGAAAGAGGCAAAAATGCTTCACATCAAATGACTAATGTCCAATTCACAGAATAGTATCAAGACATCTAAAACTTGCCTCTTCCAACTACAGAGATTATGCCAACACTGGGTCTATTAAGATTAGTCCTTTTCTTTATTACTCCTTTCCAAACTATGTGTATTAATAAACACCACACTTAAGTGCTTACCAGATTTTGATCTTCCATGTGTTGAGCTAGAAGCAATGGTGAGAGACTGTGGTTTAACTGGATCTACTGGTACAGCGTAAGTGCCAGCACTTGGAACTTGGATATAAGGTCCTACTGCTGCCACCCTTCCTGAAGCACTCAAGGATGACTGGGGTGATGAAGTTCCATTAATACGATTCAACTAAAAAAGTCAGACAAATTGAAACGTGAACTTCCATTTAATCTAGGCATTTGTGCATGAACAGGAGGTCTAAATTTAATTATCTAGAACCATGCACTGTAGCTAAGAAATGTTACTTATTAAGTTACCATACTCCATGCTTCTACCCCCCCCCCAAAAAAAAAAGTAAAAATTCTATTCCCTAAAATCAATACCTCAAAAATTAAATTTCTCAGCCACAGCACGTACATTTCTTGTAGAAACCTTTATCTCTATAAGGTCTCTTTCACTGTGCCTTTCTTAGGCAAATGGACTAACATGAGTTCTTAAATGATCAAATATGTTTGGGTTTTTTTTTTTTTTAAAGCAATACCTCTAGCTCGGAATACATATGGGAATCCAGAATTGATCTCTCTAGTCCTTAGACAAATGGTCTACTGTGCAGCTGATTTCTTTTCAAAGTTCCAGACAACTATTAAAGACTAACTTTATCAGACCATTTGTATTCTTATCAATTTTCTATATTGGAAGATCAGTATTTTATAAAAAACAACCTTTTTGTGCTTTCATGCTTTGAAACGCAGCCCATAATCACACTTGCCTTCCTAGAAATATAAACTACTATTATTTTTAACACAGTACGGTCTGTGCTATGAAGAAAAGTAAAATAGGTTGTTTAGCTGTAATTGTATTACTCAGCTGGGAAAAAGTGAGATTCTATGTAGTTTTTATAGGCTCTTGATAAACTAAATGGTGGCCCTTTTAATAGTTTATCTTACAGGAATGTTTTCTTTTTGACGTGCCTCAACTTTTTTCTTGTATAGTCGTTCACGCAGCTCATTGATTCTCTTGTCCATCATAGCCACCTCCATATTACGTTTGTTTAAGAGTTCTTTCTGCTGCTGAAGCTTGGAGTTCTGCTCCTGGTTAAGCCTGTTACGAATCTTCAAAAAACCAACCAAACAAGCAAGCAGTTGTTAGGACAGTTACTTCATTTTGTCTGTTGTCAAGTTGTTTTTTATTGAGTGTTAAATAACCCAAAGCAACTTGGATCAACTGTGGTCTGACATCTCTAATGTTCTACTTCACAAAGCCCATCAAATTAGCATTTACAACCATGAACAACTCCAAAAAGAAAGCAGCAAAATAATGTCCTAATAAACTAGTGGATACCTATTAAATACACATAGGCTACATCCCATTTATAGCAAATGGACTGAATAATTAGGCACAAAGACATTTCAGAACTGAATTACATCATGAAAAAATAAGTCACAGAAAATGTTTGTTAGATGTTTAACCACCAGGACAGTTTGAATATCATGAAAACTAAGTGATATAAAACTTATAAGAGAAATTACGCTATTGATTCTGATTCCAGTTCCACTTGAAATTTCTTGATGTCTGGATGGGAGATTAACTGAACTGCTAGTGCAGGGACTGGGCACAGATTTTCCTCTCTACATGGGGATTAAATTGAAACCTTCAACAACAGGTTTCCAGTAAGATTAGGGGATGGATTACCTTTACGGTTTAAATCAAATAAGACAGTCTTTATAATTATTTCTCTTGCTTTCCCATTGGCATTTTTTCATACCTTCAATAACTCTGACAGTATTGCCTCAGTGTTCCAATTTTCATGGTAATGTTACACACACAAAAAAAAACCTGAGGCAAATTTAAGTCTTGATAAATGTGTATGGGATCATTGTGAAGCACAAGAGAAATCTTAATCTATTGAGCATCTTTGCAAAGCACAAGAGAATCTTAATCTATTGAGCATCTTTGCACTTAGAAATAGTCGAAAGGTTCAACTGATCTGGTTGAAGATGTCCCTGCTCACTGCAGGGGGGGTTGGACTAGATGACCTTTAAAAGGTCCCTTCCAACCCAAACCATTCTATGATTCTATATGACTTGTATAAATGGGGAAGAGAAAAAAAAAAAAAAAAAAAAAAAAAAAAGGAAAAAGGACCCTTATTCCTAATTCATGAAAATAAATGATGGATTAATTTTTATGTTGTATTTGCTCGTGTAAAGAAATTAGTGAGAGTAATTTTGAAATTTAAATTAATTTTGAAATATTAGATATATTAGAACTGTTGCCTTGCTCACAATAAAGTACATGAGTAAACAAAAAAGCCCTCAAATCCTGACACACTGTCACACAATTAAGTATTTCATAACTTTTAAACATAAACCAAAAATTTCAGTGTAAACAGAGTATTTAATTTATCTTGCGAGAACTACACTTTCGATGCAACAATCTTGGAGGAAGAGATCTGACAGTGATACAGGGAATACTGTGTGAATATACTGCAGCCATAGTGCACTATCTAGTGCAGTGAATACAGTGCAGCTTCTATTTTTGATGGTTCTGTTAAAATGTGTTATTTAATTCCTATGTATTTTGTTTATTTATGCCAGACAGTGTAGCTATACTTTCACAATATATTTGACATATAATTTTGTTCACTGTCCAGTCATGTCTCCAAGATGACATCTAAGTAAGCTTGCTACACCCAGTTCTTTGCAAAATAGGAAAGTACTGAAATGTTGGGGTTTTTGTTTGGTCAGGGTTGTTTGGCTTTTTTTTTTGCTTGGTGGTTGTTGTTGTGGTTTTGGTTTTGTTTTTTTTTTTTAGGAGAGATTAAAACAAATACTAGATTATGTCAACATTCAGTATTTCAGTATTAGGGGCTGCAAAATGCCCTTTAGAACATTTGCACACTTTGTATCATTATGTGTGTATGAGCAACAGGAAAAGTAGGTTTTAAAGCTAATGAAATCCTGTTTTAAAGGGAGTTATATACTAACTACAACCTCACATGTGAACAGCATTCCAATACACCAGTTTTATAAGATGTCACAGAACCAAATGGCCACCCGTAAGAGCAGTAACACAAGTTTGTAGAATCTACAGCTATCATCCAAATAGAGTCTCTCCATTACTTACCTGCAGCTCTTGATACAGCTTTTTTAATTCTACTGCTGCAGGTCCCGTCATTTGTCCATTGTAAGACTGAAACCCATTCAGTTTCCCTTTCCTTAAATCCTCCAGCTGCTGAGTAAGTTGATCCACTTTTAACACTGCAGCCTGTAGCTCCTGCTGCTTTTCCTGGAACATGGCACTTATATGCTCAATTTCAGTTGCTAAAATTAACAAGATAAAAATACCAAAAAACAATTAGGTAAAGGAGAAGTTGCTAATTTTTTAATTCTACAGGTACTGATAAATACAACAGACTAGTTTAAAATCTAGTATATGCATGCACACATAAAAAATTTATGTGTTGGGAATTTGCTAACAGTCATATTTCCTAACAGTTACAGAATAGACTTACTCTGACTTTATGCCTGACTATATAAAACAAACAAAAAGTTACATCATATACAAATTTCATAGAAACACCCTCTGTAAGACAAAAAACATTCTACCAGAAATCCTGCTTCAATGCTATATTGACTAGCAATATAGCATTATTCGCTAATCATGCAGTGAATAGTAAATTAAATTAAATTACTTAAAAATTCCACATACATAGATTGCCATTCATGATCTTGCTGTAGTCTACTTGTCCTCTCATGGCACGGATTTTTTTCAGCTTTGTTTCCTGGGTTTCAACACGTTCTTTAAGTTTTTGAAGCTTTTCACTCTCAGAAACAGACTGCTGCTGACGACGTTCTTGCTGCTTCAGGTAACGCAAACGTTGTTCCTGACAAAATGAGGTTTCAGACAAGAGGTACCCATTATCCATTTACTTAAAAAAGTTAACTTAGAAAAACCCATCATCATGATCAGTGGGGTTTTTTATTTCCAGAAATGAGAAAAAGTTGTATCTAGTTAAAAATACGTATCAGTCCTCCTACAAAAACTCTTAACGTTAATTGAACAAATCTGGTTTAGAGCAGAGATTAAAGATTTTTTTACACCAAGCATCAAACTTACATATATGCGCAAATACAATCCTAGCCTGAAAGCTCTAACACATCTGTGAAGATTCCTCTGGCATTTGTCTTCTGCTGCTGTTAACACTTCCCCTGCTGTTGCAAAATGAACTTCCAATGCTTATCCAGCTTCCCAAAGACGACAAAATTTGTCTGACAGACTATTTTAAATAAGCTGGCCTACTGAAAGATAACGTACCAGTTCTAAACAACAGTGCTTCTGCTGGGGACACAAGGAAAATGTTTCTTTTTCTACATTATTTCCATCAAAAAAATAGCAAAGGAATTGATGGGTTGATTCTTAAGTACTCCAAGCATCCAATGCATACTGTGTAACACCTACAACAACGTCAAAAACATTAAACCCTCTCCCCACTCTGAAAACATACTTGGATTCTTACATCTTGGAGACTTTGGAAATATAACATATGAATATATACAAAGTAGGCATATTCTCATCTCACACCACTATTACTATACTGGAGTGAACGAGCTACTGAAGATGAGCCTGATCCATCACAGATCATGAAGTAAGCCTCACACAAGAGACAAATAAAGGCTAACAATATTTTTATACAGACACAGAACTGGGTTTGACACAGGTTGTTATACTGTCATTTACATGGAAATGTATATTGCCTAGGTTAATCTTAACTTGGTAAAATGATGGATTTCTTAAGCGCTTTCCTGAGCTTATCTAGAAAGAATTAGCATGTTTTTCTGTATTCATGAAACTTATGCTTGCATATGTTGAAGGGAATTCGTATTTATTATGATCTATATACAATTATTACCTTAGCAACCAACATTTGCTGTTGATTTTCAATCTGCTGCTGTTGTCGGGCAGCCATATCTTGAAGTTCAGAAAGAGTGAGCTCAACACGTGGATTCCCAACCTGCAGAACACAAAATGTTACATAAATGTGTTGACGTATATTAAGTGTTCTGACTAGAGAAGCTAAATCCCCAATCCTCAGAGGAAGAATAATGATAGATACCTATGAAAGAGTTAGGAATCTCAGAGCAGAAAGAAAGGACACAGACCATGAAGGTACCAGGGACACAAAAAGCAGAAAGAGGAAAAGCAGATGAAAGAGGAAAAGATGAAAGAGACAAAACAAACAAGAAAAAAAAGCCCTTATGCTACATTTAACACTGCTCTGCTAAGATGTTCTGTAGAACTGGTACACAGTACTGGTATGGCACATGTGATAACACACATGCAAACAGGTATTTCAAGCAGTAATTGCAGTCTGGGGCTTCTTTCCTAACACTTTCAGTGTAACTGCCTTGGCAGCTGTAACTGGTGGTTAGCATTATTTACCTAGCACAGGAGAAGACCACATGAGAACCCTTAGATAAAGGCTGTTACTAAGAGATGGTGAAATTTCCTGGCAGATTGGAGCATTTAAGGTAAGAATCTGTGAAAAACAGGCTGTACAAAGCGAAGCAAAGTAAAGTTGATCCGCTGTGGATAAGTAAGTGGCTATTACTGAGCGAACTTTGAAAAGACAAGATATTAGTGGGGCGAAAAGACAAGATATTAGTGGGGCTTTATCACTCCTTTTGCATTCCAAAACTAACAAATAATTTACAAAATTGCTGTAAAGAGGCAATTACTGAAAATTATTCAAAATTTATATGACACTGTGACAGTGTGAGACTGAATATTATGTTTTTAAAAATGAATGCATTTACAGTATATTCAGTTATATCAACAAATATCATTTAAATCTATATATTAAATTACTTCAATTAAACCATGTATTTTACTATGCTATCACAAGAGAGTGCAGTGTAACAAGACAAATTCCAGAAGCTGACATTTGCCCAATACCTGCTTTTGCTACTCAGAAAACCAAACCCCACAACCTTAGAATTGCACGTTTTAACCACAACTTTAGCATTTGCACAGAAACAGAACACCAGCCTTTGAAAAATTATGCGTAAAGTTCAGCATGGCCCAACACCTGTTTCAAGGTATTTACATGTAATTCAGTCAATGTATTGGATCAATGTAAAAGCTGTATTACTGCATTGTAACAATTCAATAAACAATGTAGTATTTTCGCCAAACTACATGACTGCACTGTTAGTAGAATGAATTAAAACTACATCATTTCCTATCCCAAATATAGTCAATACTGCTAAAAAAGAAAGAGAATTAAATATTTTGGATAGATTGATAAATAAAACTGTTTCAAATTAACGTTTACAAAATGGCATGAAGTCTAAACATTTTACAGACAAACAAAAAGAAGGAGGGGAAAAAAAGAAAATAAAAGAAGAAAACCCCCAAACACCTCCCCACCCCAATCAATCATGCATAAGATTGTGGATCTGATCAAACCTCATCCCAGAGGGAAGCAGATTTAGCTGCTTTGCTTTTCTGGGCTCACCCTACTGACTCCCGATGCAGTTCTGAGCGATCTTGTCTGACAACATGTACCCTGCAATACTTGAACTTCACTCTACAAAAAGTAAAATTCTCCTCTAACATCTTGTTGATTGATCAAAGTGTCTCAGCCACTTTGAATGGATTGTTTCATATTCCTACAAATTCCTATTTAATTGTCAGTTCTCCAATTTATGTGTAATACAGAACCATTCTTTTAAGCTTAGTCAGGGAAGCAAAACAGTATTTGTTTTAAAATAAGTGATTCCCCCCTCCCCCTTGAACTCCAATTAATATTTCCAATATTAATATTAATTAATAGTGCACAATTATTCAGGTAAGATATGCACCTCAAGGTCAGTCACTAAAATGAGCCAGGTTTGGAAAACTAACTTTTAAAGTTGCTGAATCTTAGATGCATGATACAGACATGTCAGACTAAAAATTGTAGAGAAAGTTATTGTCCCTCTCTGAACATGTCCTACTGAATAAATTATGGAGCAAAATTATAATTCTGAGTGGATACTACAACTGAAACTCTTCTTACTAGTCAACAATAATGAATAGTATTTATGGTAGAGAAGTGATTGAAAAAAAAAAATAAATCTATGTATTTATTTACAGTTATAGCTATATGGAATAGTGGAACTGGAACAAAAGGTAAAATCCACCCAAACCACTAAATTCTGTATTTCAACACTTTGTTAGTGAACACAGTAATTAAAAAAAAAAATAAAATAAAAATTGAACTTAGTAGTGTGTACTTTTATTATTAGCATGGCTTATGAAAGATGAGTCCTTCACAATATTCTTTAAGGCCGAATAATTTGTATGCACTTGTGGCCACCAGCAAATAAATCAAAGAGAGACATTTTATTATTAAGTACAGACTGCAAGGCACTAATTGGATAAGAAAGTAAGGAAGCTTTTCCAAGTGTCATCCACAAACCAAAATGCGCTCACTTGAGACAAGAAAATAACATGGAAAAACCAGATGCTGCTCCAAGAACATGTTCAGGCTCTGCTGACTTCCTTTGGCATGGCATGACCACCAGAAAAACCTTAACCTCTACATCTGCTTCTGCTGGACTCTGCCAGTAATTCTTAAAAGGGGCTCAGAATGGCTTGAAGGCTTCCCTCTGGATCACCAATTTTAAAAGTAAAAAAAGGGGTGTGTGTGAAGCAATAGTATTTGCTCCATACACATATACTCTGTTTTAAAAATATACAACTTGCATCTGACTATGTAAAGTCTTCCCAATGCTTTCCTCCTTTCTGCTTTGATCATCAGTTTGTTAACAACACTGATAGCTCATTCTATTTCCAGTAGTAGTTTTCAGTATAATACTGTCCAAGAAATAGAGATGTTTTTTCTGCTAAGAACTCTTTTTAAAGAACTGTATTTTTAAATATATCCAGACTCAAAAAATGGTATCTGTATAGGGGTTGTGCATATTTCAAGGTAAAAAAAAGCCATTTCACAGAGTGAAAATTACAGATTTTCTAAATGAAAAACATAACCTGGAATGCACAATGATGATAAGAAACTGGTTTGTAAAAGCACCAGATACAAAAAACCAGTTTGATCCAAAAGCTCAGAACTTTTACTTCTTTAAATAAGCATATTTGAAAATATATCTTATAATGCCTGAAAAAAGTACTGCATTATTTTGTATTATGTAAAATATAGATGATTGATTATAAGATGAATGCAAATATTATCTTAGCCTTGAAGGAGCTATTAACTATTGTAAAATGTTCCATTAAAAAAGTAATGTCTAAAACCCTTTTATACATCGCAAAGCACAAAAGCATGGGAAACAGTGATAATTAACCATTGAAATATAAATGCTCTATGAGAAATCTTTTAATGTTTACCTCACTGAATACCCATGAGCGTCCCTTTCACTTAAAATAACTCCACTAAGGAAAGAAAAGAAGAGGCAGCTGAGGAAACAGTTTTAAACCTGTAACTTCACTCGCAGTTTGTTCTTTTTCATCCACATGGCAAAAGCAGTAGACAGACCAAGGAGAATTCCTCTTCAACATCAAATCAATTATTTTCGGATAGACTGTTGCTTATTTCAGGTCTCCAAAACAGGACAGCATCATTTTTGAAACAGCATGAAGAACACTGAATCGTCCTCTTGCTGAAATCTAGCTGAATCTATTAGTTTAGCACATTTCATATTAGTTGAGTCTGCTGGTAACAATCTATATGCAACCACCACCACTGAAAAAAAGTCAGTCTTGGTCCTTCTTCAGAACCTCAGGTTATTACATTTTCTCAGTTCTTTAATGAGGTTGTTGGTTTCTCAGATTCTTAAGTTCGTGCTGTTCTTACTAGTTATTAACAGTTTCATCCATGAAGTCACTCACCCCTCATAACAAACATGAGCCTATTGTATTTAAGGTCCAGACCTCCTCCTTTCTCCTGCAGCAAGAGAAACCTAGCTCCTGCAGAACCGCCTTCCCAAGGAGGTACTAAAGAGCCACTACAAATATCTACTCCTCCAGATTCCACAGATTCATTTGCTACGTGGTGATACATCAAAGCAGACAGTTGTGCTGAATCGTAAATTTCTTTTCATTGATTCACAGAAGCATTTACACATAGAGATGAACTCCTGAATAAAATGCTATAGAACATGCACTGCATTATTAGGCACTAAGGCAGTATTATGTATGTCTCATATATTCCTTAACATTGACAAGAATCTTAAAAAAATTGTATTTATTGTGTTTAGCACGCACTTTAAAAGGTCATGATGAGAGACAGAATTTGTAATGAACTGGAGTTTCGGCTTCTGACATTACCCTCCTACTACAGATTAATATTTTACCATTTGATGATTAATATTTTTGAGACAGGTGAGATGAATGGTACAGTAGTAATTAAATTGTTTGGGAACCAGTTTACAAGCTGCCTCAAACAAGTCATACCTTAGGCATTTAATTAAGAAAAGGAACCTCCTTTAATATTTAATTCTACACATCAGTCTTGTCACACTGAAAATTCATTTTCTTGCTCCTCCGTCCTTTCTTCCTACCCTCACACGATGCTGTTCTATCATCACAAACTCCCCAGTCTACATGCTTCTGAGCTATTATAAAATGGCTTACTCATTGGCAACCCAGAATAGTAAAT
Source organism: Egretta garzetta (assembly GCF_000687185.1). Lineage (NCBI taxonomy): Eukaryota > Metazoa > Chordata > Aves > Pelecaniformes > Ardeidae > Egretta > Egretta garzetta. The sequence goes on along the minus strand of NW_009260361.1, from coordinate 166,196 downwards.
GAAAAATTGCACCTAAATTCAAAATATTTCTTTGACAAGCAAAGTGTACTGTAGTCAAGACATGTAAGCAATAAGGGCAGATTCCAGTGGGTTTCTGCCTTTACTCCCATCAGAAAACTATCTGTTAAGAGGAATCTAATTACTGCAATATTAAAATAAAAAAAAAAAAACAAAACATGAGACTGATCTTTTAAAATAGATTATTGTGTAAAAGATGAAAATTAGAATGTGGCTTGATTTTATGCATTTCTTTGCCTCCAGTCTAAGCCACGAAGATACCCATTTTGGATCATTTTCTAAGTTTGCACTAGTAAGAACAGAAAGCTACTTTGAAAATAATAATGAAACATATACCAAACCTACACCTGAGACTGTTATAGTTTCAGAAATAAGAACTTTAAAGGAAAATAACAAATATTCAAAAGCATTTCAGGCCACCATAACAACTAGTGATCTCATGTTTAGCTTCAGCAATGCCTAGCCACTCGAATAGCCAGGGTAAAGCACAATCTAACCGATTACTTGAAAAAGAAAACCAGAGCAGTACGAGAATTTACCAATCATTTCCTGCACGCTATCTCTTTGTATCTTTTTCTAGGTTTGCAAGAGCCACCGTGTCATTAACTTCCCTTATCTGTTCCTTCCCTCTTTTTAAGATAGGTGTTCACACCCATCTCCCACACAATTCTTCCTCAGTTGCCTTCCCAACGCCCTGCACTAGAAAGTGTAGGGTTCAAGTACCTCAAGCCTCCTGCAACTGGCCAAGCTTCACCTTCTCCTACGTGTATCCTTGTACAATGAACTCTCTCTCTCATATGTTTTCTGGTCTTTTTTCCTATCACTCACCTTTCCTATCCATCACCTTTATCCTTATTCCCTCATTTACTGTTTCTCTTTTAGTACTTCAGTCTACCCTTGTCACAGTCAGAAATGACTCTGAGGTTAAACCACCACTTGCCACGGTCCAACACCACCTAGATAAAATGTAATCAACCAGTGTGCAGGGAGGTGAGAAACTCTGCCCCTTAGCTTCTGCCTTGGCGCCCAGAATGGCTGCTTCTGACTCTGGCCATCAAAAGGGCTACCTAGGAAGTTTTTCTGCTTGTATCCCACTGCTTTCAAGCACCTATTAATTTATTGACAAGCCAGTACAGAGCAGCTACTAAAGATAATGCAGCATATATCCCACCCACAACTCTGCTACACTGTTTATTCTTTACATAGGCTGCCACTCTAAAATTGTAGTACAGATAAGGAACATACTTGCCAAATGGCCTTTTTTACTAAAAAAAAAAAATTTAAAAATAATTAAAAAAAAGCAGCAGCAGCAATCCTTCTCTGAAGTCCTCCATACCCCCCCTCCCCAAAACGTTTGTGATGGTAAAGGTAATCATATCCTCAGCCAGAATAACTGTGAAAGAAAACACTATCAGGGTTGGGAAAGAGCAGCGGGAAGACCAGGGAAAGGCTAGAGATAGTGGTGGGACACACACCCACAAACCACAAAACCAAAACCCCAAGCCTCTCAAAAAACACAGTCCGAGGACAAGATCAGTACTGAATTAGAGGCAGAAACAGAGAGAGAGAGAGATCCAAGAATCAACTCCTTTGAGCTCATGATTTAAAAGAATTTACTCCCCCATGTGGGATTCATTAATGAGGCACACAACTTCTGCCATGGCAAAAAGAAAACATCATCTTCACCAGCCTAATAGGAGAGGACAGCAAAGGCCAGAAAGGTACCGCGAGTTGCTCCCGAGAAGGCTTAAAATGCCTACATAGAAATACAAAGTAAACCCTCTCTTTCTACTGCACATACTGAAAGACTCAGCTTTTCATTATCTACAGCAGTTTTAAGTCACCGTTCCTTCCTAGGGCAAATGAGAGAATGCAAAATTTGCCTCCAGACTAGAAATTTACCTTTGTAGAGCTGTCAAACCCCAGAAATCTATATAGCTACATGACAAACACAGAACTGACAGGTTTGGGACTAGGTATACGAGTATGTGGGCAAAGGAAGTGAAGTGTATTACATAAATGAGCATTTTCGCACAACGAAGCAGCCTGACAACCATAAAATGAACAGGGGTAAGTTGGAGCGCTCACAGCCAGTGAATTCCAGACTGGGATCAGGGCTCTGACCATTCTTAGCCTCCCCAAACCAGGGAGCTCTCACCCCAGCGGGCCATCCCTGCATTTTCCTTCTCTGTGCTGCATTTACAGCAAAGGAAGAGCTACAGCTCTGGCTGCACAAATACCAAATTGCCAGAGCAGGGAAGAAAGGAACAGCTTGCTTTGCCTGCTGAATCTAGCAAAAGACTTCCTACTTCTCCCATGCTACCTTGGACACAACCAGAAGAAACCTATCAGTCACATGTAGCTTTTCTGCCTTAAGCCTCACTCGTAGTAACATAGTTTAGGGGATGCTTTTACTAGCCCAGTTGGCAACAAAGCTTTACAGGTTGCTGATAATAGCCAGCACAGACTTTGGGTACCTGTCCTCAGCACAAGAGTAGTGATGGGGAAAACAGGTGGAAGTTTTGGGAGTTTATTATACCAGTCTGTATCAAATAGGTCTTACATGGAATGTATGTGGCCTCCTTGTGCTGAGGACTATGAGATGAGAACACAGGATGGAGCATCTGGTAGATATCACCACATCGAAGAATTCTAATGGATTCTAATAGATTTTGACCACATCTTCCATAAAACCAGAACCTAGTGCTATGCACAACAAAGACAACTTGAAAACCTTGTGTGAAAACTCATATATAACACTATAAAAAGGCAAAAGAAAATATCTGGGTTTATTTAAACTAAAATACTTTTTGCTGGTCTCAACACGGATGGCATTATTTCCAGTTTAATGGCTTTACCCACAGCTCTGCCTTGCATTTTTTTTAATTGGGTCAGAAATATGCCGATAGCAGAAATCCATTTAAAAGAATCCAATGACAATAGCACGTGCCTTTTTTAGCTTAATGGAAATGAACAAGCTAATTAAACCCAGTAAATGCAACCGGAATATTGGGAATTAAAGGTAAATATACCTAGCATGTGCTATCTCCTTACAATCAAATGATCTTGCAACTAACATTACAAATGGAATCTGATAGCTTCACTCAGAAATTTAGAATAAAAACATTATTTTATTTGTGCAAATAAAAACATTATAGTTTCTCAGAATAAACACACTTCAACTGTATCACACTAAAAATCTCACATTATCTATACTTGATAAAACCTTAACATCTCCCAAACTATACTACCTTGTTAGCAATTCCTCCAACTTGCTGATGCTAGTAAGTCGCTCTATATAATAAAACATTTAAAATCTCTTCAGCATAAGCCACAGACTCCGGATTTCCTGTTTTCCCATATTGCTTTCTTAGAAATATCACAAGTGAGTCTGTCCTCTATTTTGCAGGATAACAACTAAGAAAAGGCAGAACTTAACAAAATCAAACCAATGTTGAAATAGATTTTCAAAACTAGAAATGGATTTAAGCATATTTTGGACATCTGCTACAAATGAAATCAACTGCTTATAAATTTACTCCTACAATATAGGAAAGTAATACATGGAACTCATTTATTCAAAATACTTTCTTCCTTCCTTGTCCTTACAGACACTCTTAACAGCCACAGAAATTTTAAGCATGTTTATATTAACTGTAGTGTCAGCTAAAATACTGAGTAGCTGATTTGAATCAAAATATCAACCTCATACGCCTAACAAAAGTAAATTATCTTAAAAGAAATTACATATTCTCATAGAAAAAACAGATCAGTTGTGCACAAAACTTCAGACCTGTTTACAATACCAGTATTTTTACTCAGAGTAATTTGAGTACAGCTGATCATGACATTTTGAAGTAAATGAGCTTTTGAGAAGGTCTTAAAACTTAAAAACAATAGCAAATGCATCTATCAATCTGATTAACTAAGAATTTCAATTCAGAGATAAGGAGTGATAAAACCCAAACTGGTCTGCATTCTGGTCATGTGACAACGAAACCCACAATCATTTAAACTAAAGTGCAAAAGCTACGCAGTATTAAAACAACATGTCCACTGAAGTGTAAAACTAACACATTTTGAAAAGTAATTAATTACCGGTTCACTATTTTCCCCTATAATTGTAAGAGAGCACATCTTTATTTTGCAGCACTGCCCATCGGCTGTAAACATTTGCGCTGCTTCAACAGGCTTCAACTCCATGTTTCTGTTATTTTCTGTTTACACTAATTGTTTAACTGTTTGCTGTGAACAAGCCAAATCAACAGCTGTACACATCTTAGGAGTTCCTGCATGGCTTTTTGGCTCTGTGCAATCAATAGGAGGTAGGATATTTTTTAATCTTATTCCATATGAAATAAAGGTTTCCCCAAATTCTTTATCAATGTGAAAAGCTGTCTCTCTGCATTCATCAACAATCAGCTAACGGAAAAGGCTAGTGGATTTTGCCAGCAGTAAAAGACCTAATCACGGCAAGATCAAGCCAGCTGTCAACTACGATCAGCTTGATTCACTGCACTTTTCATATTCAATGGAAAATGTTGAGCAATACTAATTTCTTTTACAGATATCAGGTTAAACTGAAAATATAAAAATACAGACAATTTAGCTTTAAAAACACATGAAGTATTTGTTCTGTTTGTATTTTTGTAGTATTACCAACTCGGTACAAAACCTGAATACCAAAGAGATCAAGAAAATCACTACTTTTTGTATTTAATTTTACTGTTTGAAGTGACAGAAAGCCATACCACCTGAAATTTAAGAAAGAGTTTATTTATTAACAGAGACTGTTTAAGATAAAAGGCAAATGGTAAAGTCAGAATAGATACCACAATCTTTTACAAATAACATTTCCATTGCTATATGC
>NW_009260361.1:158126-161241 GCF_000687185.1 Egretta garzetta | reverse complement strand
TCCCTACAAAACTCAGCTTTTTTCTTAAATATTGCAGGCCACAGTAAAGCTAAAGCATGTGTGTAACAGCATAAATCAAGAAGTTGCACATCAGAGAAGACTGCAGCAAGCCAAAACCTAGACCTAAGGATTTTAAAATGTTAAACATTAAAGAAAATACTAAACCCCATTAATAATTTCTTATGTATCTAAAAATTATTATATTGTAGAAGATGAAAAACATAACATCTGTGATTTACCTTGTCAAACTCATGAATGACATGCAAGTTCACCCTCTCTTCGCTCTTTCAAGAAAGTAATTCAAGCATGATTCAGTGCACTTACACAAGAGATCCAACCAAATAGGTCTCCATAAGGACACTGAAGAACTGTATGCCCAAGCACAATACAGTTAATATTCCAGCTGCATAAAGAACAGGCTTATTTTTAGCAAGCAAGAAAAGGTATGAGCTGTAGAGTAAGATCATCCAGTAGAAATAAGAGAAGAAAAACAAGTTCAACTCCCTTGCTCCTAAATTAGCCAGAGGGACTTTCATTTTCTCCGCTTTGATCCAAGGAAGACTGCAGGGGGAACAAACCTAACAACAATTGGATCCAGAGGCAGCTGCGGAGACAATAGAGAAATGGAAAGGTTCACTTGCCTGGGAAAAACCTACGGGTGGGAAATAGGTATGCGAGGTATCCAAAGGCTAGATGGACAGGAAACTAAATGAACACGCCAGTGAATATGGAAAGGTGTGTCAAAGAAAGGAGGCCACAGCAGCACTACACAAGAAAAACCAGAGAGTATGGAAAAGATGAAACACTAATCTGTAGATGACACAGCTAAATAAAAGACAGAACTCTAAAGGTGGCCTGAAAAGGAATAGTTGGCCTTGTAAGTACCAGAAGTGTCTCCTACTAAGAACTGAAAGCTGCTCAGAGAGACAGAGGGGCAGTCTAAGCTCTCAAGCTTTCACAGCTAAGCTCATAGAGCTCTGCACTGACACACCAGATTTCATAATCTGTCTCCTGTAAGGGACTACAGGCATAAAGGAAAGGATAAGTCTCATCTTCCTTACAATAACTTAATATTAAAATATTTGGCTTAACTAAAAGTGATACTAATTGACTGCAAAAGGATACAACTGCGACAAAAGGCACTGGAGTTTACAGTGCTGGTGTAAGGATTGTGAAAGCACAGCAATACTTCATAAAAAATAACAAATGAAATAAGTAACATTTACTTTATGGGCCAATGTGTATATTATGTGTCACCTGAAGCACTCATTCTAAACTATTCTACCTTTATGTAAGGGCCAAGGAACCTAGGATCTCCATGTGCAGTGACAACTGGAAGCAATTCTCCACATGCTTCATTTAGTTAGAAATCTAGGGAAAAAGAGTGAATTATATTGCTCCGTGCTCACAATACAAATATACAAAAGTACCATAGTCAGAGGTTAAAGAAACAAATTGACAAGACGCAACCTCCCCCTTCCATGAATATCTGCAACTAAGTATTGCAAAGCTGTGCCTGAGGAAAAGCAAAGTCAGACCTGTAAAAGTGGGAACTAAAGGTTTAGATTCGAATACATGGTGCAGTTTAGGTCTTTCCTCCTCCGCAAAATGGGAAGCCACCTGTTGGCTGTTATGGACTAGAAAACCAAATCTTTATGCCCTATAACTTGTTGAGCAGAACTATCTTTGATGCCCAGAAGAACAGCAGAACTACAAAGTCTGTATATTACAAGTGAGTGTGTATAACTGCCTGTATACTGTGAGTATCTCTCATACCCATAGCCATCTGGATAGATTTTGGGATCTAGAATGACAGAGATTTAAAATTACGTAAATACATAGAGAAGACATGGAGGAACACAGTCCTTTTGCACTGTTCCAACTGGGTTCCGAGAGTGTTTCTGGTTCCCAGTTAGTCAAACTATCTTTAAACTCTTCAAAACAAATGAAATCAGATATTAAGAGCTGTATTAGTCATAAACTAATGCTATCATAATCAAAATTATAACAGGAAAATGATCACAGAGAAGTATGATTAAACATCAAATTATTATCATAAAATGTTAGCATCTAGCAACTTTCTCCACTATGAATTAAAATCCAATTGAGATTGCACAGGACATGTCAAAACACTGTTCATGACACTCCAAATCCAAGAATGATGTGATTCCACCTACAAAGTTTACAAGAGGCCTCAGAGTGAGGCATGAACTCAGGACCTACAGTTCCGTTCCCTGAAGTTTCAGAGAAGTTTTTTTTATGAGATCACATATTAGTCTTGTAGAGATATTACCCTACAAAACTACCCTTTACTCGGGGGGTGGGGTGCGCGGTCAGGTCGCAGTCGCATCGGATGGTGGAACAAGTGTGTCTGTTCAGAGCAGCAATAAATGTGCCGTAGCTGCCTCCCAACTTAAGAACCAAAAGACCAACTGCCCTAAAGGTGGGCTTGGGTGTGGCAGATCCTCTTTCATCCCTCCAGAGAAACCTAGGTGCTCAATTGCCTCGCTGAAATGCCCTTACACCAATGCGCACAGCATGGGGAACAAGCAGGAAGAGCTAGAGTTCTGTATGTGGTTGCGGGGCCACAATCTCATCACCATTACAGAGACATGGTGGGACAACACGCATGACTGGAATGCTGCCATCGATGGCTATGTGCTTTTCAGGAAAGACAGGCCTGCGAGGCAAGGCGGTGGAGTTGCTCTTTATGTAAAGGAGCAACTGGAATGTATAGAACTCTACCCAGGAATGGATGAAGAACATGTTGAAAGCTTGTGGGTAAAAATTAAGGGGCAGGCCAGCATGGGTGACACTGTGGTGGGTGTTCACTATAGACCACCCAACCAGGACGAGGAAGTAGACGAGGCCTTCTATAGACAGCTAAAAGTAGCCTCGCAATCGCAGGCCCTGGTTCTCATGGGAGACTTCAACTATCCTGGTATCAACTGGAAGGACCACACGGCAAGGTGCGCACAGTCTAGGAGGTTCCCGCAGAACATCGACGATAACTTTTTGACCCAGGTGGTGGAGGAGCCAACAAGAAGTGGAGCACTACTGGATAAGTTCTGGCAAATAAAGAAGAACTGGTTGAGGATGTGAAGGTAGGGGGCAG
>NW_009260361.1:120922-156959 GCF_000687185.1 Egretta garzetta | reverse complement strand
GAGGAACATGATGAAATTCAACAAGGGCAAGTGATGAGTGCTGCATCTGGGGAGGTAAAACCCCATGCACCAGCTGGGGGCTGACCTGCTGGAAAGCAGCTCTGCCAAGAGGGACCTGGGAGTCCTGGTGGATGACAGGCTGACCATGAGCCAGCAGTGTGCCCTTGTTGCCAAGAAGGCCAATGGCATCCTGGGGTGCATTAAGAGGAGCGTGGCCAGCACCCCTCTACTCTGCCCTGGTGAGACCCCACCTGGAGTACTATGTCCAGTTCTGGGCTCCCCAGTTCAAGAAAGATGAGGAACTCCTAGAAAGAGTCCAGAGGAGAGCAACTAGGATGATAAAGGGACTGGAGCACCTCCCCTACAAGGAAAGGCTGAGAGAGTTGGGCTTGTTCAGCCTGAAGAAGAGAAGACTGAGAGGGGACCTTATCAACACATACAAATATCTTAAGGGTGGAAGTCAAGAGGATGGAGCCAGACTCTTTGCAGTGGTGTCCAGCGCCAGGACAAGGGGCAGTGGGTACGAACTGAGACAAGAGGTTTCAGTTGAACATGAGGAAAAACTTTTTTATTCTGAGGGTGACGGAGCACTGGAACAGGCTGCCCAGGGGGGTTGTGGAGTCTCCTTCTCTGAAGATATTCAAAGCCCGCCTGGATGAAGTCCTGTGTAACATGCTCTAGGAGAACCTGCTTTAGCAGGAGGGTTGGACTAGATGATCTCCCAAGGTCCCTTCCAACCCTTGCAATTCTGTGAGGTGTGAAGAGACTGGGATTTCTAGTCCAGCAAGAATTAGAAATCTATTTGTAAGCATTAAAATTAGCTGTAGACTGTCATTTTTTTTTATTCCTCATTTTTTTCCCTTTAGTTGGATCAGTTTTTCTTTTTTTTTGAAGAGCAGGATAGTGCCCGCTGTCTGGAAAATGCTTCAGACAGATTTAACAAAGAACTCTCTCAGTCTGAGGAGAATCCAAATTCTATTAATCTGACCCAGGGCTTGAACTAGAAGTCTGACAGTGCAGAATGCTGCTGTAGAGGCAGCAAGGCTCCTGTACCTGACAGGTAAAAAAACCCAAACACTTAGGTATGTATGTCTCAGACTGTAGACGTGTCAGATATAATCACTTTTGTGTCCTTAAAAAAAGCAACAAAGTTGCAGCAGAAAATGAGGAAAACTTGGACCTGATTTAATTACCTTTTTTTTTTTACATGGTTAAAATGTTCCAGGAAGCCTGCAAGAAAATTTCTTCAGAAAAAAAAATGTTTTCTCTGCAAATTGTTAGAATTCCTTTTGCCTAGATTTCTTATTACCATCTTTTAATGGAATTACTTGCTTAGACTTTGCTATGAGACCCATGAAATAATCTAGATTTCCAAGACTGACATAGTTATTTGTTCATTTTAAACAAATTTCATTAAAACCTGTCTTATGGGAATGGCAGCCTCTTCCAAGTATATTGTTAAATGTTACAGACAGAAAGTACTTAATGCTTACAAGCTTATATTAAATTGAATTTGCAGCTCAGGTTTGAAGAACAACTTCTATTCCAGACTAAGCTCTTTATCCTTCAACATTTCAAATGAGAAACTTCAAGCAAGTACCTATAATGTGTTTCTCTTCTCTTGAGGTTACTACTTCTGTTAAAAAATTAACTTGTTCGCCTTTTTCCTCACAATTAGATTTTTGTCATATCTTTTGCCTGACAGGCTAAGGAAACCCGGAAGTATTTTGCCTGTGCAAGTATACTTGTAAAACCATTCAGGATCTTTGGAACTTCTTTATCAGATGCTTTTTAGAACACATTTAAAAAATTTTAACTGTCATAACATTACAAATATATGACAAAATGTTTATTAGAAGTTTAATGCCTTTTTATCTAGTCACAGTTGTATGGTTAAAACTAATGAACAACATACAATTCTATTCAAGGATTTTGGCACCACATGTAAATCTATCTAAACTCTAAGCCTAAAATTTGACAAGCCATACCACAGGAACTCAAAAGCAGTGTATAGCTTTACTACTGCCACAATGGAACAGGATGCAAAGACTGACTATATCAGATGGCTACCTACTCTCCATCAGCAACCATATGCTCTCCTAAGTCAGTACTATTAAAAACTGCTTTGCGTGTACTTGTATGTAGAAGCTTTAACCTGCCTGTTAATGGAATTTCCCTGAGCAATTCCCCCAGCACGAAAGCATAAAAGTCTCCTGAAGCTAAAACAGTTGGATTACCTGCTGCAAATATTTTGCTAAAAGGCTGATTTAAGCCACTTTTACAGTAATGATGAAGCTCAGTTCTCTTCTAATCAGCACAACATTTTAATTCTCAGCTTTATCTATCGGTCACAGCTTCAAGACTAAGAAAGTTCACAGCAGTGTGATTCTCCAGTTTGGGATGATGGTGAAGTTTTCCTCCTCTATATGAGTTTCTTTTACACTAAAGCTAAATTTCATAGTGAGAGATAAAATCAGGTTCTACTTTGTATTTCTTGGCAAAGGCTTCAATCAATATCTATCAAGAAAAAAAGCTTATTGATACCAATCTTCTAAATTGGGGGAACAATTTTAATATTAGAAAGAGCAAAAATGAGTTAAAGGAAGTACAGGAAACCACAAACTGACATTTTATTCTCCCCAAGTAAATTGCCAAGTAGAAAAATATTTAAACCAAGCAAGTACAGCAAACAAGTACTGCCTTCATACACAGACTGTTTTCATTATACTAATCTACTTCTATTCAGTCTAATACACTTTACCTCCATCATGGTGAGGCTGCACCTCAAATACTGTGTTCAATTTTGGGCCCCTCCCTACAAGAAGGACACTGAGGCACTGGAGCATGTCCAAAGAAGGGCAATGAAGCTGGTGAAGGGTCTGGAGCACCAGTCTGAGGAGGAGCTGCTGAGGGAACAGAGGTTGTTCAGCCTGGAAAAAAGGCGGCTGAGGGGAGACCTTATTGCTCTCTACAACTGCCTGAAAGGAGGGTGTAGTGAGGTGGGGGTCAGTCTCTTCTCCAAAGTAAGAAGAGATAGGATGAGAGGAAATGGCCTCAAGCTGCACCAGGGGAGGTTTAGATTGGATATTAGGAAAAATTTCTTCACAGAAAGGGTTGTCAAGCATTGGAACGGGCTGCCCAGGGAAGTGGTTGAGTTACCATCCCTGGAGGTATTTAAAAGGCAGGTAGATGTGGTGCTTGGGGCCATGATTCAGTGGTGGACTTGGCAGTGTTAGGTTAATGGTTCGACTTAATGATCTTACAGGTCTTTTCCAACCTGAACGATTCTACGCTCCTGTACCACATCCTTTTTGACTCCCGAGCTGCATCTGCTTTCTTGTTTTCTCACCTCTAAGAAATTTCTCAGTTATCTGATTACCTTTTTGTCTGGACAACTGTCATCATCCAATCAGTCCTCTTCCTGGGACTTTCCAAGTACATCGCTGATTCACTTTTCCTATTGATGACTGGTAGCTGCACCACGACGGGTGGCTCCCAGCCCCTCTCCTGTCTACCACTGACCCCCAGTGGTTGCAAATGTGTTTGCTCTGTCTCACTGCGTTCAGACCACTGCTGCTTCTATACAATGAAGCTTGGATCGTACTAGGACATCTCGAAGCAAACAAGACCCAGCATTGTATGATGGTTGTTTAATGGCCACTGATCACAGACTCAAAGAATAATTTAGGTAGAAAGGAGCCTCTAAGTCACCAGGTTCAATAATCCCTGCTCAAGGCAGTTCATATTGCTCAGGACTTTATTCAGCTAGATAGGAATTCCAGACTGGGCAATCTGTTCCAATGTCTGTTACTCTCATTGTGAAAACATTTTCCCCAATATTTAATTAGAATTTCCCTTGTTACAACTTGTGTTCAAATCAAACTGGCTCAGTTACACATGCAAAAGACAAGAAGAGGAGGAAGAGGCAGCTACTCTCAGAGAAGACAATCCCTCTCCAGACACTGTCCAATCTCCCTGGCAAAGGGAAATGTTTAGTTATGTAAGTCTTATCTTCACATATCTTACTTTTCTGTAGTGGTGAAAAGAGATCAGGCCCTGATTACAGCATTAATTCCACTTCCGAGAAGGAAAGTTGTAAACAAAAGCAAACCCCAAAACCTCAGAAATAAGAGAACTTGTCAATTTACAAAATGTCAGTTTTTCCTTTATACTTTGTTATGTAGAATGCAAAGCTCTCAGATGAGCACTTACACGTAAGTATTCTTTTTACAGCAATGCCTGTTTCACTGTTTGAAGAGACCTAGCCTATTCTATTTTTAGCATTAAACCTTTATTTGGAAGATAATCTAATGAAATTTAAGCATTTGTATAATGTGATTTTAAGCTAACCATTATTTAAATAATTGCTGATCAAGCACATATAGTTTCAAAGAACAAAAAAATCCTACTTCATATGATAAAATGCCAATTAATACAATTATCCAAATGGAATTCCAGACAGATTGCCAACTATTTTTTCCAAGACTGTTGATTCAAACATTAAAGCAAACATTCATCTTAAAGTTTTCTATGCATGTCACACTTTCAGCTATAGCCAGTTATTAAGTAAAAATCAATTATTTCATCATTAAAGCAGTACACGTAATAAAAATATACCTGAATGAAGAATATTTGGCAAGATTTGAGCTGTCTTCAATGTTCCATTGGTTTGTATTGATTTTAGGGCTAGTCTAACATTCAGCATGCCAGTAACAATGAATAAGCCTAATGCATTACGTAAGTGTAAGCTGATTAAACCCTTGATCCTGAAGCCACCTCTTTTTCCCCCTCCCCCAACGATTTAAAACTTGGCACAATTGAAAAAAATCTTAGTCTTATATACCTTCAAAACCTCATTTCTACCATTTTTGGCATAAACCCCACCATAATTTACATTAATGTAATCCCTTCAGGTTTTAGTCTTTTGTGTTTTAATAATTTCCTAAACCTGGTAAAAGTCCATTTTAAAGTGGTCAGTTTCCTAACAAATTCTAATTTTGTGGCCAAACTTTTGGGTTTTTTAAAAAATATATACTGAATGGCACAAAGGTAGCAGTGTTATTCAAGTTACCAGGTCTGAGCTTTACCCATAAATATTAACAGCAAATTCAAGTAAATACAAAGCCATGCTATCATAAACTTTAGTGCCAGCAAGAAGTGAGATTATAAGGCATATTACACGTCAGTCCTGATTTCCAAAGATATTGCATCTCAAATGAAGTGCATGTGCCATGACTTACATAGAGGAATAGATCAGGGGAGGTCATGAAAGAGTTATGTTCCCCTAGCACATTATAGCACAATGATCTCACTACATTGTCAATATGACAATGGAAGCAGGATAAATGGATCCGTGCAGCAGAGGATATCAGCTAGTGTTCTCTACAGAAAAGGAGAGTAGAAAGCAATACACGATTAACTGTTTTGAATAGGGAAAATAATTCCTTCCACTAGGCCCACATGCCATACACAAAACAAGCTGCTAAGAGCTGCAAACTGGCTGAACAACTGTGTTGCAGCATACTGAAGAGATTGAATGCGTGAGAGAGAGTGTGTGCGAATTTTAGATGCCAATATACAAGCATGGCATTGTTTAATCTGCACAATTATTTTTGACTTATAAGTTCTTTTTTATTTTAAGACATTTCAGCTCGAAAAACCCAATTTGTTTGCTTTTAAACTTTTTAAGCATTTTACCCTGAGAAAGAGCCCTATGCAGATATACAAATTGACAGTGCTTCATAGAGACAATACAACCATGAATCGGCGAGCCCTAATATTTTTATTGAATGACAGCTATAGTGCCTCAATAAAGGCAGCAGAATGGCCCTGAACAAATGAGAGCAGAATATGCTCTGTAGAGCCTTTCTTAGTATTAACGATGAGGAGAGAGAGAAGAAAGTAAATTGAGTTTCAAGCTCAGGAGTAGAAGGTTTTTAAGCCATGGTAATTTTGAGAGAGATGTACTACATTCTACTTGTAAAAGCAAGAATATTCAAGACAGGATTCACTGAATGCCACCAAACAGGTTGCCTATCCTATGCAACAGGTATTTTAAATTAGAAACCTAGTAATATTTTAGTAAAAAAAAAATATATACATAGAAATGAACCAAGTGCATAAAAAAAAGTACAAAGAGGTGTCTCTGAGGGGTATGCAACCTCTTCTACCAGCATCTGAAAACATCCTGATTCACAGATACATTCTTGTGTTTTAACATATGAGGTTATGTCATGAATCAATACCACGGAGATAAACCAAACGAGAAAAGATGTCTGGACAGGCAATACTAATATGAAAGCATAACGTAGCTGGTGTTTTTTTTTCCTTCACACAGGATGAATAAGACAGAGGAATACAGATTAGAAAAGTACAGTAACTAAAAAGACTCCTTCATGCTTCTTACGTCACAGAAGTGAGTTTCTTTCTAGACAGAGGGTAGTTAATTAAAATAGCCATATTCTCACATTCACTTTATAACAAAAAAAAAAACCCAAAACCAAAACAAAGATCTATAAATTTTCAACCAGTTCCCACCATCATAGGTCTTGAAACCCAAGAATTTTAAAAACATTGAATATTTGAATGGAATTGATCCAAACCTTATAAGGTTTATTACATACCCCATTCTCTGTACGTTTCTCCACAGGTATATTTATGCCATTTCTTTGATTTTGGGCTTGACGTCCACCTAAAAGTAAAGTATAACTCTTAGTACAAAATACAGTTTTCAATACAAATGGTTTTCACTCTTGAATCTGTTCTTTTAAAGAATTTTTATATAAAGCTTTTTACCTGTGAGTTTTTATTCTGCTAGTTCCAACTCATTAGGTTATTCTTTGTAAGCAGCGGAGTCAGCAGAAATAAAACATTTACTTCACAGACTTCCTCTATTAAAAGTACAGACATGCAGCTCTACTTTTCTGACTTGTTTTTAGGCGATGATGTCATGAAAGAGAATGTACTGAGTGTGACTACTGAAGCTTCATATTTCTGTGTCCACAAGAAGCAGTAGTTTCAGTTGAATGCATTATAAGTTAATATAGCAGAGGAAGCTTTTCCAATGCCTTATAAACAACTTCAATCTACAAACTGATCCATCTATCAGTGATTAATTAAAAAGCCTTGCATGTGTGGTTCGGAAGTGACATTTTCCTTGTACGTGAAGAACGGTGGCTCCAGGTGTATCTTAAATTTCTTAACATACTTTAAATTTGTATTGCCCAAAGGACAACTGAATGTTTTACAAAGTACCTAACTAATACAAAAATCCCTCATACATTATCAGGCCTGCTACTTCTGGCATTCAAAGCAACCAGCAACCACTTAGAAACACAAAAAGAAATCCCAGCTCAAAGCAATAAGGACTCAGCCAAGACTTGAAATTCGGTTGTCAGAAGTAGTCAGATTAGTTGAATGAGTAAGGATAATCTGAGCATACAAATATACATCTCACTTCAAGATACCTTTCCTATCCTTCAGACAGTCTGACAGCCATTAAGTATATAATGCATAGCCTCAAAAGTCTTCTCATAAATTAAGTACACTCTATACTAGTTAGATCAGAAAACTGAAATCTTATTTTTTTTAATCCAGTCTTTTAAGAAAGCCCCACTTAATATGGCACTGTTTTATAGAAACACTTTTCCTGTAGAACCAAGCAGACCAGCAGTTTTTCAACGTGCAAATTATCACCACTATTAAATATATTTACATGAAGTACTGAGGAAGTAAAGCCACCGAGACCTCTGCCATTGATGTCTGTAAAATAGACCTTAGTTTCTGAAGGAGGCAAAATAGTTTACCGAGTCTTTTATCTGGGGCAACTGAAAGAGAACAGGAGGTCAAAAAGAACAATCCCACCTTCTCAAAATGAAGGGACTTTTCTCTCAACAAGAAAGAAATGCATTAAGACTCTAATACCTGCCAACATTTTTGGATCAGTATTAAGCAGAATAGAAACTGATCTTACTACAAAAATATTACTCAGACTGGTGGAAATTATTCTAGAGAAGGGAATTTGAGAACATGAATGAGTGTGCCACTGAGGAAGGTTCAAAATGTCTTTGGTATAATGAAGTTGAATTACATGTATCTACTGAAGTTCACTGAAAGAACTGATAATCAAACTCACTTCAGAAATGTTTTAAATACATTTAGGCAACAACACTACAGGATAAGTGTACTTACTCTGTTCATTACTTTCAGCTGGTGACTCCTCATGACGAAGAAAAAATTTCACCTCTTCCCTGCGGGGACCCCATTTCTGTAGGTGGTCATACATCATGTGATCAAAGGGTATGGGACGCTCTGAAAGTACAAGACCAAAAAACTTATCACAACTAAATTAGGCGAAGTTTTACAGAGCTCTTTAAGAATCAGAATGTCTTTTTTGGTAGCAATTCAATCTATCCAATGTATTCTATGCAAAGTCAAAGAAACAGGCACCAACAGACAATAGTTGCACTGTATTAAAAGCTAGCCTGTTACTGTAATATAGCTCACTGCTTAACTGCAGTACATAACCAGTTTGCAAAACCATACTTTAAAAAAAAAAATAAAAAAAAAATCGGTGTTTAGAAACCCTAATTTAGGAATTCGTCATCACAACCTTTTTCACAATGCTGATCTTTGCACCTCTGCTCCCGATCACCAGACAGATATTTTGTTCTATTATTAAAATGATTCATTCAATTTGAACCACTGGGTTTCCACTCAGACTAAAATTCTTATGATTATATTGACATTTCATCTCCCACTGCAATACACTATGCCAGACATTAACTTCCAGTATATGGGGAATTACTGGCAAATCTTTAAACAAATAAAGGCTAAATTCTATGCAGCAGTCACTCTCTGTTTTCCCCCAAAGAAATGTAAAACATTCTCATAGCGTGGTTATTTCTTCCAAATTGATCAAATACATTAAGAGGCTGCGCTCTATACATATATTTTCATTTTGAAATACTAAATTTCAAAGAAAGTTTTCACTGTTTCCACGATTATACTTGCATTTATTTTTAAATGTTTTCATTAAGGTAAGAAAATCTCCCCTTTAAGATCTTTTAAGATCTAATACTAAGCATAGCATTAGAAGGTATCTTCTAATCAGAATAAAAATATACTGGAAGAGATTTAATTAGCTTTCCTCCATGCAGCACCATGTCAAACTGATATTACTACAGAGTTATCAGGCTTGGGTGGAAACCGAAAGGTGGAGTTTGCTTTCTTGATTGTTAAAAGCAAAATGCTCTCTGCCCCCAAAACCCAAACCACAGTATCTCCTACCAGTCAGAGCACCATTAACAATTTGTAATCCATTTCAAACTTAACCCATTTGACATGAGAAGACAAAATGATTCAAAGATATAACAGATATCTTGGGGAAAGCTTGGGAAAACCACGTCAAATATATACCTTTTTAGAATGAAATTTACCTAAAATTATGAATTACATAAATTTATATATGTCTTGATACTCTTGGGATACTTAATTGTAGTATTTAAAGAACAATACATTTTCATCACTTGATTCACAATGCATTTAATACAATAACGCATCTTGTCAAAATCTGTCACATCAAATAGTTATAGTGATTAACATAGTTTAGACACACTTAAATTTAGGTTTTTTCAACAGGGAATGGTCATTTAAACCACAAGCTAATTATATTCATCAGTTGACTGGTTACCTGTCTTCCTAGCCTCCCTCTCACCCCTCAAAAAAATCACATCATCTGGATTTAAAAACAAAACAAAAAAAAAAGCTTTTCTTTTTCTTGTTCCTCACTCAAGTAGACTCCAAGAAACACTGTCAGTAGTATTTATGCATACAAGAATAAGGTCACTGGCTTATTACAACTCAGTTCTTGAAAAGGAATTTTAAAAACATGATTTTCAGGTTTATCAGCTCCTAAAGTAAAGCAAGATTTCAAGTGCTTTGAAGCATATCCACTAAAATTGCAGCAAGTGTCTTCTAAAGATCACACAGTGTAAAAATATTTAATGGTTTAGTTCAGAGACTTTAGGACACAGAAGATAAGAATCTTTAGGAATTTTTCCCAAGTGGAAAAATTGCTAGGCAAACCTAGTAAGAAGTGAAGCTTGATAAGAAGGTACCAAGAAACTGGATGTCTGAACAGGGTTGGGCTAATTCTGGAATGGTGAGGAGTGGCTCCCATTAAAAGCAAGGTCCTGATCCTAGGAGCTATTCAAAAGGTTTCATTTACATAATGTACCTTGAAGAATCAAGGCTAATACTTTTCAGACAAGACTGTGGAGAGAAATGGGAAAGACATTTTCTACTACTTTTGTAATTCTTCCACAAAAACTGCTTGGGATACGTTGCCCTAAATTAGACAGAAACAGGTTAAAATAGTAACAGCAACATCATCATCACTGAAACAGAGAAAAGAAAAACGAAGAATCATGAATCATTCTTTGCAATTTAGCTATATGAAAGAGCTTCAGGAAGAAAAAGGGGAAGAAGAAACAGGCATTAACACTTGACACAGGCATGAGAATTGAAGTCTCCATTCCTTCCTTCAGTTTAAATACAGAAGAGTTGCAGGAAGAAAGCATAATCTTATATTCGCTGTAAGTTAGGCTAGGACAAAGAGATATTTTCTGGAAATACCTGTTCTTTAAGAATTAAAATCAAAACAAATAAAGAACCTGCAGTTAAACTTTTCCCAGTTGTTATAGCTTCAGACATATTTGTCAGTAATTGTTTTCATAATACTATTTCAAGCTTTATTTTTTTTAAATTTTTAATATAAGAGAATGAAGAGAAGGTGAAATAGGAGAATGGGTGTAGAGTAATAATAAACAGGTTGGATTCCTATACTTTAACAACACATTAAAAAATAATCTAGGGAATGTTTGTTTTGATGAATAACTAAGTGGAAAACCATGATATATGAATCATAGAATGGTTTTGGTTGGAAGGGACCCCTAGAGGTCATCTAGTCCAACCCCCCTGCAGTGAGCAGGGACATTTTAACTAGATCAGGTTGCTCAGAGCCCCGTCCAACCTGGCCTTGAATATTTCCAGGGATAGGGCCTCCCCCACCTCTTTGGGCAACCCGTTGCAGGGTTTTACTACCCTCACTGTAAAGAATTTCTTCCTTGTATCCAGTCTAAATCTACCCTCCTTTAGTTTAAAACCATTACGCCTTGTCCTGACACAGCTGGCCCTGGTAAAAAGATTGTCCCCATCTTTCCTATAGGCCCCCTCTAAGTACTAAAAGGCCACCATAAGGTCTCCTTGCAGCCTTCTCTTCTCCAGGCTGAACAAGCCCAACCCTCTCAGCCTGTCCTCATACGAGAGGTGCTCCAGCCCTCGGATCATTTTTGTGGCCTCCTCTGGACCCACTCCAATAGATCCTTCTTGTGCTGAGGGCTCCAGAGCTGGACGCAGTACTCTATATGTATATATCTATATATGGATAGTATGGATGCAGTACTCCATATATATATCCATAACTACTGGCAAAAACTGCTTTAGATTTTAAGTTGGATGAAAATTTTGAAAGATTTTTGAAAACCGAGCTTGACTCTTTTCAAGTAAAAGTTTTGAGGATGGACTAGTTTTAAGTATTTGAAATGACTGAAACACCCTGAAAGACCAAAACACAGATACTGTATCAATGTTTTAAAGAGAATTGCAAAAAATCTTTCTATATATCCACTATTTAGAACAAAAGAAGTTTCAGACTTCAGAATCTGTCTTTAATCTGATTACAAGTATCCTGCTGTTTGTAAACACATTTATGCCTGCTATACATGAAACCAGAATACAAAATAATGGATTATGTTCATAGCAGGGGACTTCACTGCAAGATCAGGCATGAGTCTTTTGCCCCTCAGGTTTGCAGAAGTACACCTGTAGTAAACAACTATTTCTTTCACAGTCATTTGCCTCTATGTTACAACTAATTCAGGAAGACCAATTAATACTAATAGCTGAAGGGCATTCCAGATGTAAATGAAGCGAATAATTGAGTACTGGATGGATTTAAAGGTTGAAACCCATTCTCTCTCAAAACAATCTACAAGTTCCTGGTGTCACACCTGTCTTTTGACCTCCTTACTAACTGCTATTTGCAACAGCTGGGGAATGAGGAAAAATATTCTGTGGGTTTTTTTTCCTCTTGTTACAGCATGAGAAATCTGTGCAAAAAGAGGAAGCTTCAAACTGACAAAGCACAAGGTGCTACAAAAGGTACTGATACATCAGGCAGGAATGTTTTTTCTACTGCTACTCATCTCAAGAAACTGGAAAGGAGGGGAAACAGAGAATGAAATACAAGAATCACATGCAAATAAACCAAATGCTTATGCCATGCAGCTGTGAGAAGAATCAGTTTCTTAATTCTAATACAAACAATACCTGAACTATTTTACAACTCCTGGGAAGCTCTTCAACCATTTCTTTGCGACACAAAAGCAAACAGAGAAAAGCTAACATAAAAAACAAACATGTTTTCGAACAGCTAAGCTATTGTAATCCTCTCTGAACTCCAAAAATTGTACGTAATTGTTGCAGCCAAACTTGCATGCATTTTAATAACATTTTTCTGGAAGACAAGCAGTCTATCTCTGTCACTCTCTAAAAAGAAAATTAAGTATTTCTCATTTATTTGTACATACACATTCAGAAGATGAAGATTATTAGAAGAGACAGTATTTTGTTAGATCAATATAGTTTAGGAAACGGACAAGTTTACTTGGGGCATACAAACTGGTTTTTGTATCTGACAATAAAGCTACAAACCTACAAGTGCCATTGCTTTGAATTTGAGTAGACATGTACTATTCATTTCGGCTACCTAAAAGAGGCTGTGGCTACCTGTAGAACAGAGGAAATAAGCACATTCACAAGAAGATAGGTATGACAGCTCTGTCTCATGGAGAGAACTGTGATTTGTCACCTGTGCAACACGGAGAGACTACCAAGAAAACAGACCACTTATGGTATGTGACAAAAGCTAATGTGTTTATTCAAACCATGATTTTCTGTATTAAACTTTTTTTTTAAAATTTTACTTCCCAAATTGTCATCTTAAACATTTGTAGATCTCTCTTGAGGATAAGAAATGAGGGGTCAGAGACAGCATAACAGAAGAGAAAAAATACTCTTCCACTGCCAAAACACACCACAGTTTCACTGCAAATTGCTTCACACTTCCCACTCAGAACCATAGTTCAAGTTATTCATTGTTGTAACTGTTACATTTAACTGTTTAGACTCTTGTTTTCTACATCAGATCTCTGCTCCAGGCAAAACTATTTTTAAAAACTTCAGGGGAAAGAGGTCAATTTAGCTCTAAGGGGCAGCCTGAAGGAAAAAAAAAAATCAGGTTGTTTCACTAAGAAATTTATGTACCACAGGCTTTGGGACAAGACATTGAGGCCACCAACACACAGATTTTGTAACAGTATCCTATATTTAAGAACAACAAACAAAATGCTTGTTTTGAAATTCCTGTCAGAGACACTTAAAACCAGTGTGCAGGACTATTTTTTTGCTGACAATATAAGCCTGTTTGAGAGATCCAGAAACATATGCGAGTGTTTCATTTTTTCTTTCAT
Organism: Egretta garzetta; assembly: GCF_000687185.1. NCBI lineage: Eukaryota > Metazoa > Chordata > Aves > Pelecaniformes > Ardeidae > Egretta > Egretta garzetta. The sequence goes on along the minus strand of NW_009260361.1, from coordinate 143,367 downwards.
TCTCTCTAGTTCACCCTTTCAGTGGAATAGTTCTATACAGTTATCACCTTGGGTATTTAGCAAGTGAAGCTAGATTTGTGAAAGCACCTTCATATGAGTTTTAACACACTCAGGAGCCACAAGCACATTTTGCAAAGTTTGACAGATCCATTCAACAGGTAGAGGCATTGGGCAGGATTCTGCTCCTAAACTTAGGTGTCTGTATATAGATGTCTACTTCAGAAAACTGGGCAAGCTCCGATGCTCAAACTCACATAGGTAACTAGCTCAAATCAGTGCTCTCCATGTTCTACTCACAGTAGTATCTAGATCTCCATTGGCTACGGATCCATAATTCACAGGGTAGATATCCAGGAAGACTAAATTTGGGTAAGTTTTATTTCCCACTCTATAGAAACTTTTAGTTTTAGATACCTAACACTTTGACAAACAATGTATTACATCCACAGATAAAATACTTTCTCTATCTTAGAAGTTATTATAGAAAATGGGTGATCGCGCCTGCCAAGGTTGCAAGGCATTAAGTGTCCTAGAAAGATGTTGTGGATCACTGCCTACAGTTTCCAGTCACCCTTTGAAGCGAGTTGACAACATTCTCTGCATTTTTTAGAAGTACATCCTCAAAGTATTGTGAAAGCAGAAGAACAAATAATACCACGTGTTACACCTTCACAGACAAGTGATTGGAAAATATTAGGAATATCTGAGTGCTGTTAAACACAGCCTGCAAATCCATTTTAGAAATTTATGCACTGCACTTGGATCATAGACTCTCCAGAATCTAACTTCCAATCTGAAAAAGTTTTAACCCCCTAAAGTTTTATCCTTAAAGACAGTTTTCTAACTAATTATCAACTGAATTTGTATTCTTAGAACTGTAGACATGCTTAACCTCTCCCCTGCTCACTCTTGCCTGAACTCTGTGAGTTCCCATCCAGTTAGGAAATGACTTCTCCCTTTACAAAGTCTTAGAACAGTTTAGAGAAGAGGAAGAATGGTTTCCCCAGGAGGAAAAATATTCTAGACTGCCAAGACTTAATAGCTCCAAAGGAATATGAATAATGCCCATTTTGTCTGTTTGACAAAGAGCCCCTGACCAAAATAAAACCCCTCTATGCAAAATTTAATAATTCAGTATCAAGTTATGACCTCATCAGTCTTTATACAAAACAGATGACATAACAGCTTAAGCAGGGGTGACCTTAGTAACTTAGGGATAAGAACCTGCCTAACTGCTATCCTCACCCATCTGCCAATCCTACTGGCATCCATACATGGATATACTATAACCTGGAGGCTTACACTACATGCAATTGCAAGAATCCATCTAGAAACAGAATCCGTAACAGGGCTGTTTTGACACACTCCTGAGAAGAACTGCCCACTCCGTTATTCTGTGAAATAACAACTGCAACACAAATAGGATATGGGCACTACTACCTGCCCCAAGGGAGGTTGTCAAATCTTTGAGGGCAAGTGTTCATGAAGCCAGACATACTATGTCCAGTTCTGCCACAATTCTGTCTGCAGAACATCTGCTATTTGTGATACAGAAGGAAAAAAAAAATCTATACCCAGTCATACATTTCAGGCTGTGTTCACATGCCTAATAGTGAGGAACTGGATTGGAAAGAATGCAGGTAGTGATCTGCACCCACCTGCCAGATAAGAAGATCACCGAGATTCTGTATTGTCATTTAAATACCCTCCATATGCAGTATGCCTTTTTGAAATAAATGGCTTCTAGAAGTGAAAATACAAAGAAAAAACCCCCCCCCCCCTTTTTTTTTTTCTTTTAAGATGGGGATACGGAATACTTTTTTAATGTAATTTGAAAAACAGAAATACAAAACACTAACATGTCTTACACACACATTTTATCAAATACTCCATGCTGAGGAAGAAAACAGAGGAAAAAAAAACAGTAAGTCAAGAATTGCATTAATCTCTACAGATACTGAATTACCATGCTTTTTTTCTAGCAAACTGATGCAAAGAACAATTTGAAACCATTAATATTGAAAAGTCAGTCTTAACTTTTTTGTAAGTGATACATATATTTAAATCAATTTCCACTGAACATTTTACTTACCATTTCCACGCCATACTTCAGCCAGATGGCAGCTTCCTTCTCCAGGCTCTTTGCAGAACTCTACTACATCGCGACAGGTTGTTTCTGGTGTAATTGGAACTTCTGTCAAAATCTGTTCATTGTTGCTCAGAAAAACAGTTAATATCATCTGAAAGAAAAAAAACAAAGCAGCAGAATATTTTAAAAATAACGTCAAGAGTAAGATTATGGATAAGATTTATAATCCCCCTGTAATGGAAATGTATGCTTATGGTTGGTTACCATGATCCATCAAAGTAGTTTTCAGTTTCTTGTTACATTGCCAAAGCTTTAGTCCTTCATGCTGATTTTTTTGACAGTGCATTGAATTGACAATTTTTTAAAGCTTCAGTTGAAATGGCTTAGTTCTGTCTGAAAATAAGGCTGCAAGGGAAGGCACAAGTTTGGGCTATGTCATATGCTTGAAATCATAGCATTTAAATGTTGCAAATAAATATATGCTTTGGCAAAGTAACCTGAAACTTCACAGGTGGGCAACCCTTCCCGTAATGGACATAATTTTTGCAATTTGTCTGAAGATAGAGTTATATTTGCTTGAATTGTAAGCCTCTGAGTTCGGGGGAAAAGAAAAAGGAGGGGAAAAAAAGTCACATTTTTTAAGTGATCACATTTGCTTAGTATACTTGCTAAACCTAAAAACCTCTGAAAAGTCAGTTCTTTCTATACTACTTTAGCCCAACCCCCTGAGGTTGCTGTGTTGATCAGACTGTACATGCAACCTTCCCACAGCGGTACTAAGCATGCTCTCTCCACTCAAAGTTACAACATCAAAGGTATTTCCTCTAGTAACTGCTCCCAGCTATTCCAGTTGGAAAGTAGCCACAAAACAGAAAATACCTTTTCTTCCCCTCCCCCCTTAATAGCGTTCAAGATTACTTGACATCAAGGAAAACAGAAAGAAGAAAAAGTGGGATGAAACCTATGAAGGAAAAAGCCTAATACTAAGAGTTAGTACTAACCTGGGTCAATGTAAACTTCAGTTCAAATTCCTTGCTCCACCTTAAATAAATGTGTGCACAAGTATCCAGAGATACTCCCATCCCTCTTCATGTTAGCAGCTGTAACTTGCTGCAAAGTTTAAGACTCAAAAACCGTGCACATTAACTTAACCCACATCAGCTCCTCAGTGCATACATATTACGATATAATCATTAATAGTACGTTCATTTGTTACATTCCCCCTATTAAGGGCCTCTGCCTTATCCAGTATTCTCAATGGATCTGCTCTGTAGACCCTCATGTCATTTACTGCAAAAGCTAGAAGCATATAGTTAACAGCTGAGGGGCCTGTAAGAAGGAAAAGATAAAACACATTCTACCAAAGAACAAAGTCCTAATACAGTGATGCTGAGGTGATTCATTTTTTCCTGAGTGAGACTGGTTGAGGACCAACAAAGGCTGTATTCAAAGACAAGTATTCCTACGTTACACTAAATCCTCTGAAAGATACCTGATGTTAAGCTCCTGCTTAAAATTAAACAGATACTTTTAACCATTGTCTCTTTCTGCACCTTAATTTCCCATCTGTAGTCACAATACTGTTCTGTAAACACATGGTCATGAAACAGAAATAACGTGATGTTTAAAAGACAAAGATACCATAATAATAGATGACCCTAAAGAATGTGACAAAATTAGTAATTTTGTCTGCAAAGTTCTTTCAGATCTTTCCAGTAAAAAAATGTGGTATCACATATTGAACCACAAAGATTAAACCTAATTATTTGAAAGCACTTCATTAAGTAAGCATTCTCCACTTAAACAAGAGTTGTGCTTCAATTTGCATAGGCAATTCTTAAAAACATTCATAACTCTTACCCTGTGGGGGACACACATGTACCAAACTGGAGATTTGCATTAACAACAGCTAGATACCCAGCAAGAGCAGCCTATCTACTTTAGAAGTAGGCACAGGACAAAGTCCAAGAAAGCCCAGGCTTCAAGCTCTCAAGTCTCCTTGTCAGTCCTCCAGGCTATTTTAGTCCATGTTTCTACTCTCCCTCAGCCTGCCAAGTTTGTATGCTGCATCCTGAAGTTTTCAAGTAACTACACTTCAACACAACCAGCAGTCATCCAGGGGTAGAATTCACCCCTGATTTCCTCCAACAGCAGCATTAAAGGAAGCTACAGTAAAAGCTATAGCACAAGCTAGGAGGAAGCTATAGGATGCAGCCACAGATAATGAAAGTGTATGTAACAACCTCCTGTAAACAGCCCACAGTGTTATTTTTTCCTCTGCAGAAGGTCATGATGTGGTCTCAATATTCAATGGCTGTGGAATCTTTTACAGAATAAGTATGTGATATGGAATCTTGTAGTGGAGTTTGACCTCATATTTAAGAATGAGTCATATAGGAACATAAAACAATAGGCTTAGAAGAAACCTTAAGAGGTCATCTAATGCAGTCTCTTGGCCCCAGGCAGGATCAACTAGACCTACATTATTCTGCAGAGATGCTTGTTTAACCTGTTTTGAAAAGCCTTTCATGATGGAAATTCCACCACTTCCCTGAACCATCCACCCCAGAAATCCAGGATTCCTGTTGCAAGGACAAGTTTCTTAAAGTCTAGTCAAAGCTTTCCTTGCCACTATTTAAACCCATTAATGCTCCTGCCCCAGGCAGGATCAACTAGACCTACATTATTCTGCAGAGATGCTTGTTTAACCTGTTTTGAAAAGCCTTTCATGATGGAAATTCCACCACTTCCCTGAACCATCCACCCCAGAAATCCAGGATTCCTGTTGCAAGGACAAGTTTCTTAAAGTCTAGTCAAAGCTTTCCTTGCCACTATTTAAACCCATTAATGCCCCTTTTAGCCACAAGCGTGATAAAAATCACTTTTTCCCCCCCTTCTTTTTTTTTTCCCCCCCTCTGCAGTTAAATTTAAGGAACATATAATAAGTGAGTAAATTAAGCAAGTTAAACAACACCAATTTGACAGAGAATTATTAATGCCAGTATTCTAGATCGTTTCCCCATAACACTTGACAGCAATTTCAAAATGAAACCCAAGTTTCCCAAACTTTATGAGAATGCCAAGAGACCCTTTATGATATGATGCATACTGCCTCTTTATTGTTTGTCTGAAAAACCTGTTACCTTGTCATGCAAGGATAAATAGAATGGCTTAACATCATGTGGTTCTACATGGCTTTCAAGTTTTCATTTTCTTATTGCTGTAAAGGTAACACTGGCCCAGAAAACTTGTTTCGTGTATTCAAGACAGGCTGAAAAAGAAAGAAAAGCCTTAGAGGTGTGAGTTATCCCATACATATCAGTCAATTCTCCATAAATACAGACCTCAACCACTATATAAACTTACAGTCTCCTTTGCAAGACCAGGCCAAAGTTTGCTGTACCTCAAGCACACCACTCTCAGCTCTGACTGTACCAGTACTATCTTCTCCAAAGCTGAGTATCACTCGCAATATCACCTGTTAGACAGCCTAGGGAAAGGTATCTCACTAACGAGGAGGCAAGGTGCTGTAGCCAACTATTGTCATACTACTCCTCAAGAAAACTTGGTTAAGTAAGGATTTATTTTTAACAGGTTGTCTGAGTAACACTATGGGAACTGTTTCACTGTGCTGTGAAACAGATGTCCTGAAACATACACAGGAAGACTCTAAATATTCAATGTTTTTAATATATTGCAATATTAATTAGATTTTCAAGTCAGTGTCATAGCTGTCCCTATTTGTGGTGAGGATGGAACAAGAATCAGAGGTATTTCAAAGTGATAAAATACAAAGAAGCATTGACAGAGCCTGAAACTTTGCTGCGGAAGAATATGTGTGAAGCATACACATGAAATACACAGTACACCCACTGCAGTAAATAAGCTTTAGGAAAAAAAACATTAGGACACAGAAGAACTGATAATATCCTTTGATTTCTCATTTAAAATGTATTCCTAAATAGAAACAACTGTAAAAACACATCTTGTAAAAGGGGATCCTAACTATTGAGGCATTTTGTTGTTAATACATCACTTCAATTATTCAAAACTTTTAATACTTGGGCATAATGTCACACAGCAGAATCAACCCAACATTCCTGAGCAAGACACCTCAGGGCTCCTAAATCATGCTCTTTTTCCCCTGTGAATACCAAGCTCCAAATCTTACACTTCCCTTCTCCTAAACCCACACACTGATGTTACCTGTCCGTTACCCTCCTCTACTGCTACCAAACCAATAGCTTTATCCCAACTTTGATGGATTCTCATCTCTCTTTACTCTTCTCTTTAACCTCCTCCCAACTGTAGTATATTTCTTCACAGTTCAGGTCTCTTCCAGGCCAGGTAAGATATAGCAAACACGGTAACTTGCCTTTAAAACTATTCTTGTCATCTCACCCATTTCTTAGCTTACAGATTACTTCTTCCTATGAGAGCTTCAGAATCAGTACTCTACCCAAATCTTCTCTGCCCAGACACCCGTACATGTTCCTCTTATATGCTGTCTCCCCTTTCTCCATTCCCATCCCAATTCTCCTCTTCCGACTGTATTTCCTGTGTTATTTAAAGGACGCATCCCTGCAGTTTCTCAAAGAGGTAGAAAAGAGGGATAAATCCACAAGTTCTTTATTCTCACTTACATCTCTTCCTACAGCTGGATAACGTCACCTACAAAAATGCCAGTAGGCATTGTCCACAGAGATGACACAGTTTTATCTTTCTAGACCTGATCTCTTGCTAAGGAAGTTGAAATGTTGACAGTCTTCAATCATCTCTTGTGAACACCTGGCTGTCAATTCAAGTTCCATATGGCTTTAACATAGTCCTGGGACGCTTTTCTCCAATGACTCCCTAGATTTCATATTCATGAAACACCGGTGCTTGAGAAGAAATAAATTGTACACCCACACCTCCATTACCTTATGCCCAAGTTAATTTACTGACTCTGACAGCTGATACAATAAATACTGGTGTTTCAGGCTAACACGGTCCATGTAAGTACGTATCTCCTGATACCCTACTCACAGAAAATTGAATTAAGCTATCAGAAAGCAATCAGACAAGTACTGTTTCAGGACATTAGAATTTAAAATAAATCTGAGATTATTTTCTTATAGTAATAGTCAAGTATTCAACTAGAAAAAACAGTGAGTTCTGGGGATGAAGATGGGAAATTACTCAGCTAGCTTTTTACTTTACATAGAACTGGTTTTTAACTAAACGCCATGTTTCCACTCAAAACCAAGGTTCCTGGCATAATTCGATCAGATGATCATTACTTTTCCTGCATGTAACTTATTTTATGTCCACAACAAAGTAATTTAGAAAAGCCACATCTATGAAAGATTAGAAGCAAGATCAGTCAAGCAGTGAACAAAAGGTTAAGAAAAAAAATAAATCACATCCCCAGAAAATGAAAAGCATGAATTTTTCCCTTTGTGCTATCCACTGCTACCATTACCCAAATCTAGATAAAGGAATGCCTAAAGGTATAGTGGATAATAGATATTTTTGTGTTAATAGCTTCTGCCAATTTAAGAATTATCAAGCATATCATTGTGACTTAAGTACATACTGGATATTTAGTATGGCTAAATTCACACACTGCTGCTTAGTCTTATTAGATTTTCCCTTTGCTTTTTTTTTTTTAAACCAACCTAGAAATTTCATTGTGTAAAGGTAAGAAACAACAAAACAAAAAAAAAAAACCCTCCCTCTTCCAGCCGAAGAGTGATCAGACATTTCAAATATATAAAATGTTTATTATTAAAAGGCTGACACCCAATGAACTCAAAGTACAAAATGCATTTCTGATAGAAATGCCAACTTCTTTCTTTTTCATAGGAATTGGAAGCCATTATCATGTCACCATGTATTTTCCTCTTTTATATAGAAACTGGAAGCCATTATCATGTCAGCATGTATTTTCAACTAATAAAGAGTTCCAAAAAATCCATTCATAATCTTGTGCTTTGCCATTTCTGAGCACTTAGTGGTGCCTGTAACTCCAAGATGAGAACAATCAGCAAAGAAAAAGACTTCTTCAAAGTAAATCTCTCCTGCATAGTAGAGACTTCAGATGTTTTGATAACTATCATCCTTGATTTGGCTGACTTGGGAGTCCCAGGAGCTTGCTGTATTTAAGGTGCTACTACAATAGAGTTTTAACCAAAACATCCAAAACCGTATCTTACTGAAATGTCAAAGCCCCATCAATAAAATGTAAACTTTGATTAAGACTGAGGTTTTCAGTTATTAGAGAAATTACAGAATGAGATGCAAGCAAAATGTGAAGAGGTGAAAAGTCATCTCTTTGGTGATGAGACATTAATATGCATAACCCTGCACATAGAATGGTCAGAGAAAAAAAAAAAAAGTTACAACTTAGCAATTATCTCATGCAAGTTTGCTTGCCTGGAATTCATGCCATTACATAAATCTTGCATCAGCTACAGCTGTAGAAATCCTAGTTGCATATTTCAAGCACTAAAGCAGAATTTTAACTTTGCAGTATTAACACTGTCCCTTTTTAAGATTACAGGCTTATTTAGGTGAATGAATCATAGAACAGTTTGGGTTGGAAGGGACCTTCAAGTTCCAACCCTCCCTGCCATAGGCAGGGACAGCTGCCTACTAGACCAGGTTTGCTCAAAGCCCCATCCAACCTGGCCTTCCAGGGATGGGGCATCCATAACTTCCTTGGGCAACCTGTGCCAATGTCTCACCACCCTCATAGTGAAGAATTCCTTCCTTCTATCTAATCTAAACCTACCCTCTTTCAGTTTAAGCCAATACCTGTTGTTCTATCACTACATGACCTTGCAAAAAGTCCCTTGCCAGCTTTCTTATAGGCCTCCTTCAGGTACTGCAAGGCTGCTATAAGGTCTCTCCCCAAAGCCTTCTCTTCTCCAGGCTGAACAACCCCAACTCTCTCAGCCTGTCTTCATAGGAGAGGTGCTCCAGCCCTCAGATCATCTTTGTGGCCCTCCTCTGGACCCGCTCCAATGGGTCCGTGTCCTTCTTATGTTGGGGGCCCCAGAGCTAGACATAATACTCCAGCTGGGATCTCACAAGGGCTGAGTAGAGGGGGAGAATCACCTCCCTCAATGAGTCACGCTCCTTTTGATGCAGCCCAGGATATGGTTGGCTTTCTGGGCTGTAAGTGCAAATTGCCAAGTCATGCTGAGCTTCCCATCAACCAATAGTGGCAAGTCTTCTCCTCAGGGCTGCTCTCAATCCACCCAGACTGTATTTGTGCTTGGAATTGCCCTGATCCAGGTGCAGGACCTTGCACTTGGCCCTGTTGAACGTCATGAGGTTCACATGGGCCCACTTCTCAAGCCTGTCGAGGTCCTTCTGGAAGGCATCCCTTCCCTCCAGCATATCAGTCGCACCACACAGCTTGGTGCACAAGTCCAGTTAGATGACCTCAGTTGCTCTTTCCTTATCCACCAATGCTGTAACCCTGTCCTAGGCAGCCACCAGATTTTTCAGGCATGATTTGCCCTTAGTGAAGCCATGTTGGCTGTCACCAGTCACCTCCTTATTTTCCATGTGCCTTAGCATAGTTTCCAGGAGGATCTGCTCCATAATCTTGCCAGGCACAGAGGTGAGACTGACTGGCCTGTAGTTCCCCAGGTCTTCCTTTTATGTTTCCCCTTTCCATTACGTTTCCCCTTTTCCAGTCAGTGAGAATTTCATCGGACTGCCACGACTTCTCAAATATGATGGATAGTGGCTTAGCAACTTCATCCACCAGTTCCCTCAGGACCCACAGATACATCTCATCAGGTCCCATGGACTTGTGCACCATCAGGTTCCTTAGATGGTTTCAAACCTGATCTTCTCCTACAGTGGTCAGTTCTTCCATTCTTCCAGCCCCTACCTTTGTCTTCTGTGACTTGGGCAGTGTGGCTTGAGCACTTGACAGTAAAGACTGAGGCAAAAAAGTCTTTGAGTACTTCAGCCTTATCCATATCCCAGATAACCAAGTCTCCCATTTCCTTCCAGAGAGGGCCCACATCTTCCCTAGTCTTCCTTTTATCATCAACACACCTATAGAAACTTTCCTTGTTGTCCTTGATGTCCCTGGCCAGATTTAATTCTATCAGGGCTTTAGTTTTCCTAACCTGATCCCTGGCTGCTCAGGCAATTTCTCTGTATTCCTCCCAGGCTCCCTGTGAAGCTTTAATAAATTACATTTTAAAAGAAACCAGACTATGGAATTATAACCACAAACCTGTTTCAGTTAAAGCCATCTAAAGATAGATTCTTGAGTCAAAGTAATGAGTATTTCTTTATACTGTTGAGGTTTCAGGACAGACCAATCCCAAGGAAATCTCTGATGTTGATTATTATATGTAAACCCCAGAAAACCAGTGGTAAGATTAAACCATTACACTTCCCTATATTAAAAAGAAACTTTTAAAGTCCATCTAATAAACGAGTTATTCACCAGCATGCTTTGTTCCAATAATGATTTACCTTCAGAAAAGAACTGTTATTTTCAAAAACAGATTTAAAGAATTTCTTGCAATATGTTTATGACTTATTTGAAATAAGAGCAACAGGGCATACAGCAAATTTATTATTGATTAGTGTGTTTTTATTAGATTTCTTTCCTTTAACATCTTTTCCCTTTCTCTATATATGGGGTGAAAAATAACTATGTTCAGTTTCCATATTTCTGAACACATTTCCTCACATCCTCCTCACATCCAAGCTGTACAGACTTTGATTTCAGCACAAAATTTAAAGCCCAGCGATGCCTTTTGAATATATTAGTAAAATTCACAAAGGTAGTGCAACCAACAGAGTTCAGTTTGCAAAGAACACAAAACCGAGTAAAGTTTTCTGCCAAAATGCAGACTTGTGAAACCAATACCATGTCTCCTACTACACTTTCAAATTTGAAGCCAACTGTCTCCATATGGCCTGCAAAAGAATTCACGAAATTGGGAGCAAGCCTCAGACACTAAAAACATATAGCATTCAGCTATGGGCCACTAACAAACTTGAAAACCATTTCACCATTGATAAACTTAAGCATTTATAAGATTACTCAAAAATATGAACAAGCTAATGTAATTCTTGGGTAACATTTTCAATTTTCATCAGATCTGCAAATTTAATGTTTAAATGTACTTTAACTACACTTATCTCACAAAACCATTTTTTGCATAAGCTTGTACACTAGTTGCATTAACTTTGTTTTGCAATCACTGAAAAAAAATTGATCCACCTTGAAATCCACCTTCATCAGGCTCTGCACGAGACAGCCTGGTTACAGAAAACATAACTAGGAGAAAAAAAAAAATAGTCTTGTCAGACAATAGTTGTACCAACAGACTTAGTGATGGGGTATAAAATTACTTCTCTTGATAGAGCACAGGTATCACTTTGATTAAAAAGAGAAGTATTTAACTCTTCTTATAGAAATGCAGAAGCATAGCATTAAAAGAAATTTAAAGAAGATTTTGCTACAATTTTATAAGGCCTACATATACACAACGGCTTGAAGAGCTGACAAACCCACAGACCTTTCCTCTCAGGACTTTCAGGGCTGTTGCCTTTGCCCTCTTCAGTAAATGTGCTGTCATGTCTGACACCAGGTGTTCAACAGGATCCAGACTATTCAAAAAACCTACACCTACTTTATATTTATTTGCTAAAGGGATACTTAGGACACTTTCTTGCTCTTTTTTTACTGAAAGATAAAAAGCTACAGCATCAATTGTAGATCTGGAATCTGAAGCCTCTTACTCTTTCAGTGGCAGGCTTTTTGCAGGGCAGAGAAATAAGCCAACATTTTTGCTAGAGGAAGGAAACAGCAACTATCCATCACATATTTGAATATATTCAACTGAGCAAGACAGACCCACAGATTATTAAATGAAAGGTATTGCAGTAGCTAATTGAAAGAGACTTCCAGAGCTCTAGAAAAACAATACCTAATTAAAACAACAGCAACTAAAAGTTCACTTGTGTAAACAAGCAACACAGCCACAGACTCCAATGGGTATTCTACAGACTGAGAGGAGAAAGATATGTATAGGGCTAAAAAAAAAACCAAAAAACCAAACCACAACCAAAAAACAACTGGCCTAACAAACACTAAGTTTCTAGCATGTGCCTAAGACAGAAGAGTGACACAATCATTTAGACATCTTAGTCCTGTATCAGATTTTAGGCTATATTTTGTTATATTAGAAGTCACAATCAATCTCTGGTACTAAACCACTGCCAGCTCTCCAGACACTATCTTTATAGAAGCTGTGTGTTGTCACAACATTGGAATGCCTTCTTTTAGATTCAGATGGTTCTGTTAAAAGCAAGCAGGAGCTGAGATTTGGATAAATTAATTTAAAAGATGGGCAGTACATGCGGCTACAGAAGCAAAAATGTGTATAGGTGAAAAGGGACAAGTTAAAAGAATAAAAGAGGATGCATTACAAATAAAACTATTAATTTAAAAGGAAATCTGTCCAAGTGCAATATTTAATGTCATTAGCTAAAGCAACACAGCCTGAAGTTAGAGAAATCTATAAAACATGCCTCTTGTGATGTTTTCTAGTGGAAAATGTAATTTGGCACTTGCTACAGAATGAGTTCAACATCCCTGCATCGTATTATCTGTTGGCTTGATTCCTAAATTGCTACATCTGGAGAAACAGCAAGAGATCTTGTTGTTGCTCTTTGACGCAAATAATTCTACCAAAGGACTGTCAAGACACTAGTTACCATGTAAGAGACTTCAGAACACAGGGATAATTCTAGGTACACCAACAAGTTCTTGCTGAGCATATTTCTCTATTAGGCAACATACATTACAAATTAACTTTATCCTTTACAGAACAAGGCTTTGAAATTTTGTTTTGTTCCACTGTTTAAAAGACTGCGGGCCGTACATTTTCTTTCATGATATACACAACTATTATTAAAAGGTGGAAGTTGGAACCTCTTCTTAAAAGATGTCTGCTTGAATCAGTTGATGCTGGATTTCCTAAACCCCTTACAAAGTCATGACAACTTAATACATAAAAGTACTCTCACCTTGCAAGTAAGTATTCTCTGATTTGTTGTAGGACTATTGCAAACGAGACTTTGCCAGGTTTCAACCAAGAACAGAAGACTGATCTTTAAACCAAGCAGCTCTGAAGAAGTCCCAGAGTTTTTCTGACACTCGTTGGCTTCATTAAGGATACTCTTTTTTTTGTCTTTTAGAATATTTTTGGCTGTGAATCTTAGGATTACATACCTCATCTACTACTGCCTGCCTGATTTCAATGACATTTATCTATAGCACCTTAAAAGAAAATTAAAAAATCAGCAGGCATATCAATTTTGTGCTGATTATTAAATAAAAAATTAAAGGAAATTGCTCACTTGTTTAAGAAACTAGCAAATAACACTGCTATAACTAAATATTTTAATAGTTGTTTAGGCTTACTAATATAAGAATTCCTTAAACACTGGATTCTTACTAAACTCTTTTTAGAAAACTGCAGCAGACACTGCATTTGCAAATTCATGGAACACGCGATACACAGGAAAAGTCAGAAGCTCGGGGGACAGCAAGACACCAGATCAAAAGAACAGGTACGTTGGTGCAGTCCTCTTTCCTGAAGTCCATTTGTTCCATAAACTCTGACAGATCTAGTTTGATAAACATGTTGTCAACATTTCTACTATTCTTCACATCTCTAACCCAGGGTCCTCCAGACAAACGGTTCAGAGAGTTAAGTGGGGACCCCCAGTACAGGGTCAGGTGTGGTCCCACAGCCCCCAGGGAGAAGGAGGGAAGAATCACTGTGGCACTACAATTGCAGCTCATCGTGCAAAATCACAAACACAACTTAGGGCTAGTGTTCAGAGGTCTAAACCTTTCATATCTGGGAGGTAACCAGCACGTCATACATCAAATGCATGACGAGCTTGAAACAACAGTCCTAAAAATATGAACTGCCCATTTCATCAGCTGATGAGATATGAATAGTATGTTAAAAAATGCTACAAAATATCTCACTTTCCAAATCATTACAGAAGACGTGTTGCTGAAGAACAACACAACTGTAGTGCTGTAAAATTTGCAGTAAACTCAGGTGAACTGGCAATAAATTTAAAACAAAACTAAATGAATCCAAGATGACTCAGCTTCAGAGATCATTTTATTACATAAGAATCTCAGCTTCTTAGTCAGAAAGGAAAGGTTAGCATACACACACACAAAACATATCACAAAAACCCACACACAAACCCAAACCAAAAAACCATACACCACACATACAAAACTCCCTAAACTCCCAAGCCCTACAAAACAGGACACCTCCCTCAAAGACTCAAGAACCAGATGACAGATAAAAAAAAAAAAAAGAAAAAACTTAGTATTTTATTTTTATCGGGTGGGGATATGGGGAGAAGTCCTATTCAAGATTTTTTTGCGTATCGGGATTAACAATACTGTAATTTACTTTGAAAGAAAGCTCATTCTGACAACAGAAGGCAAAGCTAAAGAGCAGGGTTAAGCATGAGGTTTTGGGTTAATTTTCCTGAAAGACGACTTAGTCTTCAAAATCTACATCCAACAAAAGTGTCCCACAGAATTTGTATCACAGAACTGAGTGTTCTCAAATTATTAAAAATATTTTGACCAAGGCTAAGGAAAGGGAGGTGCTGATGTTTCTACAGTCTTGTGTTCGACCTTGTCAACAGCTACAGCAAAGTCATCCAAAACCCACTGAATTCCAGAAAAAGCCTGACCGACCTACTGCATTGAAAATAATCTCATCAAAAAAGTATAGGAGCTGAAGACAGACATTTGCACCTTTTAATTCACAACTTTTCAAAAAACAAAACCAAAACCCAAACCAGAACAAAAATCGAACCCCAAACCAAACAAAAAAAACCCCCAAAACCAAGCCAACCAACATAGTATTTTTACTCAAGACATCATGCTTTTTGTCAATTAATAAAGGTGATTTGCGGCACCAAACATCACTTTTTCCTTTTACAAACAAGGAATAACTTTTACAAAATCTACAGACACACCCTCGTATGTAATGCTGCAACCGGAATCAGCACTACTCTTTCCTTTTATTTTCAAAAGATGAAAACAAGAAAGGACTGCCACAGCTTTCTCCCACTGAGTGGAAAGTATTAACAAAATACTGATTGTTTAGAGTATTGCTTTCAGGGAATACCAACCATTCAACCTTAGATGTAATATTATCTGGCTTGGCAAAAATATAAAAAGTGAGAAGTGAATACATCCTTTGGGATTCAACAGGCAGTCTGCAGAGTTTTCCTTCCATCAGAGTGGAAAGTACACATAATAGAAAATAACTCTTTCCGGTGCATTTCTTCAGTTTTTAAATGGCAGATTTAAAAATTAAAAGCTGTTCTGTTTTACTCTCAGATCTCCACCTTGGCTGAATCAACACCAATAAGTAATAATTAAAAAAATCAAACAACTTATGCAAGGTAAAATTAAAAATTTCAGACATTTCATATACAGAAGACAACAATAATCTCTGATCTTCATGTAAAAATCCCACATACACACACTCTAATGCATTATAAGGATACACGGTTCTGTTTTAAAAAAGGAAATCCCAAAATGCTTAATTTTACAGGAAATAAACAAAGCAAAGTAATCCCACCTTCTTTTTTATAATTCTGTCCTTTGTCCAGTTTTTAGAGTTAAGTCCAATCTTTTCTGGTAGCCAAGATTTTTCTTTTGATGTTTTTATAATATTCTGAAGAACCATCCTTAAAATATTCTTCATGGGGACAGTTGTAAATAGTAATGAATATAAAAATATTGTGTAGAACTAAAACCTAAGAACAGTTTCTGTGCAACAACTACAGTGAAAAACTACTTAAATGGAGTATTTGTGGTCTACTGGCATATGCATTCAAGCAGTAATGACGAGCAGTGATAAGATGTTCTAAAGAAACAAGACAGGCCACAGTTGTGACAGGAACAAGATAGGCTAGATCAAGTTTCACCTAATTAGGCAAGGTTGCAGAAGGGGAGTTCTGCTATCCTCTCCTTGTGCAATAGTAATCTTTGTTTACTATTATAATAATGACAAACAGTTAGTATTAATCTTCAATAAATTTACATATAAGGCTCTGTCTCAAAAGAGACAGAGCGATTTTCCTGGTGAAGGGGGCAATGATATGAGCAGAAGTTCTAAGAGCAAACGATCCCAACAACTATCAAAAGACATTTCCATGACACATTTTCTTAAATCTGGAAAACGTTATAAAAAGACCAACCAGCTTAAAAACAAAACAAACAACAAATCCACCATGTATTTATGCCTAAAAATACTATAGTTCAAGCACTACTCCATTCTTGGCAAACTCTGTCTTCTTGCTGGATGTAATTCAAGCAGCAGAGAATATGAAATGGTAAACTATGTTTCTGATTGCCTCTTCATGTCAAGGGACAGCAAATGTTTATCATCGTTCCTGTCAACACTATACAGCATCCAGAGCGGGGAACAGAGATGGCACCAACAGTGCATTCAGTCCTCACTCGACAATTGCAGGAGCAAAGCGTATTCTCCAGCCCAATCCATTCCCTTAATAGAGAAAACGGAGAGAAAGAGTAAGGAAGTGACTCAAGGGGGTAAAGAAAAAAAATCTCCAACCCATACTATGAAAGATCAACAGAACCTGAACAACCTGTCTCTCATAGAAAATGTAGTCATAGCTCTCTTGTGCAGCACCTTACACGTTAACTGCAGGAAGGGAAAAGCAAGGGGTTCTCAGCTTCATTTGAGAGCCACAGAATTGCCCTTCCCTACAAGCACCAGCAGAGAAGAGTTAGTAAGATACCGTATTTAGCCTACTTCAACATTCAGAAGTAGTACTTCAACATTCAGAAATAGTACTGTCCTCCCTTAACGCATTTTGTCACTAACAAAAACATTATGATCCCATGCAGTCTTCCTTCCTCCTCAGCAAACATATCGCGCTGAGAGGTTTATCGAGAATACAATTGGTAAAATCATTTCAGACTTACAAAATGCTGCAACTTGAAAACAATTAACCTGTTAGCAACTGAGAACATTTTAAATAAATGAGAAACTGGAGGATATTTCTTAAAAGGGAAGGGTTGTTTTCTTTTGGAAGGATGGAAAAATCTGATCTGGTTGTTCTCCAAAACCAGATTGTATCTTTATCTGCCAGAAAAACAAACCGTATCACACGAATAAATATTTGAGAGGAAAAGCTGGGCCTATATTAACACATGTTGCGCCAGTCTTCCAACTATGGCTACTGGCTTAATTTTTCTAAACAATCGCCCAAAACTTATAAAAGCCTCACTTGCAAAAGAAAGGCATGACACCCATACAGATGAGGCTATATGGGAGGGTCCAAAACTAAAGCCTGCCATCCCTATTGGATAATTGGGTTCTTTCAAAAGAAGAATATGAACTAAGATAAACATGTGTGTCACTGAACTTCCCTTTTATCGTCATCCTCCCTTCTGAAATAAACTACACACGGGTGTTTTCAGTTAAGTCAGATAAACAATAAAACCAAGTACAGTGTAGCTCCCTACTTTATCTCATATAGGCCGTAGATGTATTGTCTCCATACTGAGTACCTGATCCAGTGCAGTTACTTGGCTGACTGATTGATAACTGTTAGCTAGGTAAATATAAAACTAGGATATATGTAGAAAGATAAGGATACCACAATCCCTGGTTGCTTAATGTCTTATCACATTCAAGATCCTAAATTAAAGAAACAAGGGGATTTTCCCCAAAAAAAACATAAAAAGGTTTTGAATGTTCTAAACTAAGAAGGTGAGGTATACGCAGTATTTCATAGACCCAAGTTATGATCCTGTATTAAATGCAAAAACTATGTAAGATCCAAAAGGACTTGCCCTGTGTCACAAAGCTCATATTCAGGAAAAACTGTATGTCTACACATTATGTAAATCACTCAGTAGGAAAGTCAAGTCTATAATCCTACTACAGCATTTTAACATGAAGACACTCATGACCTCTGAAAAATCACACAGAATGATGTAGGAAAAAGAATATAAAGTACAATTCCCTAAAATGTAAACAACTTTACATCAAATATCTACACAAAATGGAAAATTACTTAATATAAAGCTATAAATTAAAATTAGTGGATGTAAGCAACTAAAAATACAGAGAGAAGTAATGGACAGGTATAACGAAAAGCAAGAGTTCAGAAGGAATAAAATACCTTGCATCCAATGTTGTATCACTAACTTAATTTAAAGCTTACTAGTTCTAATAACTTTTGTTCCACTTTGCCACCCTATCTCACCCTCTCACTACTTGCACTTCTTTTCTCCTGCTATATAAGCGATATTGTAAATGCCTAATATGCAAATGTACAGTGTATTTATTTTGAACATGATTTACTACAAATGTGAATGACTGCACAGAGGCCCTGTAAGCTAAGCTTTTCCACTTCTGTGGAAATTTAAACAGACACCTTAAGATTACTTCCAGATTAAAATTAACTTATTAGAACTTACATAGAAGAGAATGATGAAATACTCTGTTTGCTTTATATACAATCTCTTTCAATTTCTCCAGTATGATCAATCAAAAATCCATGGATCATACTGGGAAAAGAAAAAACCAACCAAACCAAAACCCCCAACCAAACATCAATTTTTCACAGGTCATTGTAAATTAATAATACTTGGTGACACAGGTACCTGGATTTACTTATCACTTCCACTTAGGCAAACTGACCACTTAGTTTATGTATTTCTCAAATTATTTTACTGAGGTAAAAAAATGTGCTGGTCTATTACACTATAACAACTGTACGCTCGATAACCTGTACAGAGTACGATTTGCGGTGAACATGTTTCCTTTTTCCAGTCAAAGGGTAAAGAAAATAAAAGTGAAGAACAATTTGATTTAAACATGTCAAATACATTCAAATATATATACATTCAAAACAGAAATTGTGCTTAGCATGCTCTTTTCTGGTGGGGGACGCTATGGGAGTGGGATGTATGGACGGGATTTTACCAACTGCTCTCCAAATGATGTTAGAAACAGTAGCACCCCTAAGTCCCCAGCATATGAGACTGTTTATTCCAGTATGACTACAGACACTACTATATAAAAACATACATAGCTATATGACAACATTCACATTTTTGTATTCTTTCACACATTTGAAGACCTCTTTTCTCACAAGAAAACTGCAGTACTCAACAGAACAAGGAGGATGACTGAATGAATGACTTTGGTCCCCACTTCAGGTGGGGAAAGGAAGCCAAAACATTTATAAAGAAATTCAGGCACAATCAGAACACTCATCCCTGAGCACTGGAAGAAAAGAGGCTGTTGAGACCTCACTGCTTGAAAAAAATCTCTGTATCATTTGTGAGATAATAAAAAAAAGCTGACCAAAAGCTTTTTCCTGCTTCTGAAAAGATACAAGCAAGTACATGCACACTCCAGATAAAGCTTATTTGTAATTTTGTACCAAGGCTTCTCATTTCTTCAGAACACAGAGAGCAAACTGAGCAGTATTTGGTAGCTTCAGATGACTGGGGGAAGGGAGCAGCAGTAAATGCGGGTAATCCACTGAAGACTCAAATAACAAAGATTTGTTAGGCTGAATGTTATAAAACACCCAGAAACACAAAAATAACATACTAGAAACACTGCACAGTAAATCCTCTGATTTAGACTGCCTTTTATGTGCCTTAAAGTGTTTTCTCAGACTATAATTTTGTACCGTAAGTACAAAAAATTCACTATAAAAAGGATCTCAAAGTAGTCTAAAGGTTGGTAAAAGTGAAAGTGAGTCAAATTCAGAAGTTCTTTATGTTTAGCTAAAAATAAGAAAAAGCACACTGGCTGATACATAAATTAAATTATTCCAATTTAAGTTTTTGAGTTGGACTCCAAAAATCACACTGGGGTAAATAGAGCCGTTTATAATTCAGAGTTTAAATCAGTTTAAACTTTCTTCACCACTTTACCTCCTATCAGTGCTACAAAAACAAATACTACTGCTCTCCACCATCTGAAAAAAAAAATTAAAAATAAAGGGCTGCAGTCAGGAATTTGCTGGGGTGAGGGACAACGAACTTGAAACTGATTTGTTTCAATGGAAAGCTTGGATTTTTATAGCATATTCCCATATCCAACAAGTTCTTGTTGTAGTGGTGATAAATGACAATAAAATGGTAAATACACTACAGTGCTAGTACACTAAGAAGCTAGCCAGAAAAAGGACAGAGAAGATTTCCAAGTGACGTGGGCTGGAATAGACATCAATCCATATGATATGGTTTTAAAATAATTGCATTGATCCTAACATGATTTAGAAGAGTAAAGGAGGTCAACCATTACAGACTTTTTCCACTATCAGAAGTACATGATTCAGACTTGCAGCTTAAATTTTCTGCAATTTAGGTAACTTGGGACAATAAAGCAGTACGTAAGGAAATTAAGCATCAGGCATGCTGAGACATTCAGAGCTGCATGCAGAGATGAAGCTGCACACAGAGATGAGTTTCATAGTTTATTTTTATAAGACACTGTTTCAAGTATTCAATCATCTCCCCAAATGTACATACAGTCCAACTGTTTGGAGCCTGAATAGTAATTAACCCATTCATTAGCCTGCAGAATCATCCAAAATTTCAATTCCAAGAACTTCCTGTTTTTAAATACACGGCAGGAAAATCTAACCAGTTCTCTGTCAATGTATCTGAATAGCAACTTTAACACTAAGAACCCTGTTCGACTATTTCCAAGTATATATTTGACTAAGCTAAGCACCTAACATACCCACGTGCTATAAAAATTATCTTACAGGATTTGTAAAAAATGGCTGTCAGTTCATAGATGCTTGTACTTCCTCAGATGCCCAAATAACAAGTTAACTAAGCTGTCAGTGGGTAACTTACAGTTTTGGGCAAGTAATCACTAGACAAACTGTTTAAACTTATTAGAATCATAGAATGTTTTGGGTTGGAAGGGACCCCTAGAGGTCATCTAGTCCAACCCCCCCTAGTATTAGAGATACTAGTTTCCTATGCTGCCCACATCATCATGTGGTATATGCTCTGGCTATCACATTTTTCTCTCTACAAAATGCTAACAGCCTGCCAACCACTTTACAGACATCAAGTATACCGTAACAACGTACAAATATCCCCTCCTTACCTGTATTTCCAAAAGAACTGATTGAGATGTTAGTAACATTTATTAAAGATGTACGACAACAATGTTTTGAATTTACATAATTTGAAAACCCTTGTCTTTGGCTAGAAAAGGTAGATTCAGGTCAGGTTTTGACCAACACACTGGTTAAGATTTTACAAGATAGCCAGATACTGCTTTAAAAAAAAAAAAACAGGCTTCAGAAAGTATAAGCATGGGGGAGGAGGAGGTAGAGAAAAAGAGGTTGAACTATGTTGAAAGTACCATACGTATGTTGAAAGTATCACCTTCAGAACAGGAATAAGAATGCAAACAGGTGCAGCACCATCTTGAATCATAAATTAGACAAATTGCATTAGGAAACAGGATTAGAAAAGGATTTTCTCAAGCAAACTAGCATTTAAAGTGTGTCTTCTCAACTTAAACTGTACCTATTATTCTAAACTAAGACTTAACCCAGCTTTTTTGAGGAATTAAAAAAAGTAAATTATATGCAGATAAGCCTGTACTTAATAGCTATGGTAAACTTTGCCAGTCTCAAACCACCCTAATCCTTTCCCTTTAAACATCAGGGAGCAATGCAGGCAATACTTTTCTCCAGATATTAATAATGTAGCCTTGTCTACTGCTTTTTTCATCTAATTCTGTAACTCTGAACAATTCTTAGCTATTCACCTTTGTAGGTCTGGACAGATACATTCTGGCTTTTAGGAGAGGGAGGTTTGCTAGTCTTGAAGTGTCAAAAACTGGCTTTGAGGAGAGTAGAACTCTGAACTAATTCAGATGCTACTCAATGCACTGTGCTTATGTGCATGAGGGCAACCCATGGGATTTGGGATTGGAGAAATTCTCCTACATCAGCCTGGCAAAGACCTTAGGCACTGCACTGTTTTCCTGTTTGATTTTAGAGAGCAGGGAATTTACTCTTCTTTGCCTCTGGGGACATGGATTACATACCAAAATCACCTAGATATATCTCACCATATTAATTCACCACCACAAAGTTGTTTCAGGCTGAAAAATCCTGAGAACCGCAACTGACAAAACTGATTGCATCCTTCCTGCAATCTACACATTTCTGCCCTTTCTTGTGCTGGTCCCAGAGCTTATCTGACCCTGCACTGAGTTGGTTTCAGTGTGCTCAGCTGGCAGAAAAG
>NW_009260361.1:118958-120846 GCF_000687185.1 Egretta garzetta | reverse complement strand
ATTGATAAATACCAGAGCCAATACAAGAGAGGGGCAGCAGGACTACAGCAACCCCTGCAGTTACAACAATTTCACCTACACAAAACTGAAGCTTCAGTTTCCCCCATTCTCAATCTATAAACAATAGTTTAATCATATGAAAGCTGAAATCCTTTAGTCAAAGTAGACATAAGTATACATAGATGAAATAAAGCGTCTGCAACATATGCAAATTTAGATTAGCATGCTTCATACTGAAGTTGGAATTCTTTAAATAAAATATTAGTTTTATAGCTACAGTGTCCTCACACATAAATAGGATTCTGCAGCTAAGCAAAGTAATGAATTGGAAACTAAAAATAAAAAAAATCTTAATTGTACTTGTACTAGGCTAAATTACACTATGAATCTTAGAGAGTAAGAAAATAACAGGCAGAAACCAGAAGGAATGCAATACTGCAAAGTAGGGAAAAAAATGACGGCTGACTAGTGACTGCCACCTAAGTTTTATTGTTTTTCCTTTTTTTGGTCCCAATTTTTCATTTGTTTCCTCAAAGACCGCATTTTACCAAAAACCCAATATCCCTTACTTGCTCTTATTTCAGGGAGAATGTAAAGTGTTACTGGATACTCAACAAAGATGTGAAAACTGGTGAAACCATAACATTGCTGAAGCAACAATATTCCTGCGCTGCAAAGATCTTTAGTTTTATTCACTGTTCTACTCACCTGCTAAATAGCCAGAGAACAAAATGCAAAATATGTCACCTGGGGTACAGCTCCACAATAAACTAAACTGAATAAATAAACATACTGAAAGGGACAGATTCCACTTCTCTATCCCCTTCTTCATTATCAATCTCAGCCAAGCGATCTGCTCCCTGCTGTACCAGCACGGACAATACAACAGTCACAATGTAAGCTGATTTAATGCACCAGACTGGCAAAATATACATATATATGTGTGTGTGTGTGTGTATATAGCTCTTCAGCATTCTTTGCAAAAAACTATTTTTACATTTTTAGCAACGTGAATCAGTTTACCAAGACAAGCAGTGCAGTCCACTCAAAGCAAACGGTGGGAATGAGCAGCAAGGAAGAGGAAACAGCTTCCGCCAGGGCCATGGGAAATGGTTAACCCAGCTCATCCCTATTGTGAGACCTCAGCCCTGAAAGGAATTTGGTTGCTCCAACATCCTACTGCACCACAGTGATAAACCTGCACTCTCCCAGACAAGCAAGGTTACACGTACTGGCTTCTAAGCACGGTTTACAAAAACGAAGAGAGTGACTTAAAACCACGGTAAAGTGACTGAAAATTGACATTCAAAACAATTCTTTTCCTCTACTAGGCAGTTCGTAGTCTTGCTTGTCCCTTCAATTATAATAGAATTTACGCTTTGCCCTCCTGGTAGCATTGTTGCTTTTGACACACAAATCTACTTCTGAAGGATGGTGTCTATTATTGCACAATATAATTCTATTACTGTCTGTCAGAAAAAAATTGCTTTCAGAAGCTCAAAACATTGAGTACATTCCATGGATATATTGCCCAATATATTAGGGAGTAATACATGCTTCCAAGTTTAATTGATTCTAATGACAGATTTCCAAACTACCAAAAAAATGTACCAACCTGAAGTGTTAAAATTAATATTTTATAATACTTACTTACTTCAAAATCTTATAATTTAAGAATCAGTGAGACACAGGATTCAAGACTGATGGAAAAGCTACTCATAAAAGTAGTGAAGAAAGAATTTTAAAGATATCTGAAATCCAAATGTTTAAAAAGATAATAAATATAAGCTTTGATTTTAATACCAAGCATTAGATTGCAAATTCTTCAAAAAAGGCACTGTCTTTATTCTATGAATGTACAACTCTTAGCATAATGGGGACTGTTCCA
>NW_009260361.1:112022-118279 GCF_000687185.1 Egretta garzetta | reverse complement strand
TCCTGCTGAGTTCACAGACTGAAACAGCTCAGCACAGAATCTGATAAATACCAGAGCCAATACAAGAGAGGGGCAGCAGGACTACAGCAACCCCTGCAGTTACAACAATTTCACCTACACAAAACTGAAGCTTCAGTTTCCCCCATTCTCAATCTATAAACAATAGTTTAATCATATGAAAGCTGAAATCCTTTAGTCAAAGTAGACATAAGTATACATAGATGAAATAAAGCGTCTGCAACATATGCAAATTTAGATTAGCATGCTTCATACTGAAGTTGGAATTCTTTAAATAAAATATTAGTTTTATAGCTACAGTGTCCTCACACATAAATAGGATTCTGCAGCTAAGCAAAGTAATGAATTGGAAACTAAAAATAAAAAAAAATCTTAATTGTACTTGTACTAGGCTAAATTACACTATGAATCTTAGAGAGTAAGAAAATAACAGGCAGAAACCAGAAGGAATGCAATACTGCAAAGTAGGGAAAAAAATGACGGCTGACTAGTGACTGCCACTTAAGTTTTATTGTTTTTCCTTTTTTTGGTCCCAATTTTTCATTTGTTTCCTCAAAGACCGCATTTTACCAAAAACCCAATATCCCTTACTTGCTCTTATTTCAGGGAGAATGTAAAGTGTTACTGGATACTCAACAAAGATGTGAAAACTGGTGAAACCATAACATTGCTGAAGCAACAATATTCCTGCGCTGCAAAGATCTTCAGTTTCATTCACTGTTCTACGCACCTGCTAAATAGCCAGAGAACAAAATGCAAAATATGTCACCTGGGGTACAGCTCCACAATAAACTAAACTGAATAAATAAACATACTGAAAGGGACAGATTCCACTTCTCTATCCCCTTCTTCATTATCAATCTCAGCCAAGCGATCTGCTCCCTGCTGTACCAGCACGGACAATACAACAGTCACAATGTAAGCTGATTTAATGCACCAGACTGGCAAAATATACATATATATGTGTGTGTGTGTGTGTATATAGCTCTTCAGCATTCTTTGCATAAAACTATTTTTACATTTTTAGCAACGTGAATCAGTTTACCAAGACAAGCAGTGCAGTCCACTCAAAGCAAACGGTGGGAATGAGCAGCAAGGAAGAGGAAACAGCTTCCGCCAGGGCCATGGGAAATGGTTAACCCAGCTCATCCCTATTGTGAGACCTCAGCCCTGAAAGGAATTTGGTTGCTCCAACATCCTACTGCACCACAGTGATAAACCTGCACTCTCCCAGACAAGCAAGGTTACACGTACTGGCTTCTAAGCACGGTTTACAAAAACGAAGAGAGTGACTTAAAACGGCGGTAAAGTGACTGAAAATTGACATTCAAAACAATTCTTTTCCTCTACTAGGCAGTTCGTAGTCTTGCTTGTCCCTTCAATTATAATAGAATTTACGCTTTGCCCTCCTGGTAGCATTGTTGCTTTTGACACACAAATCTACTTCTGAAGGATGGTGTCTATTATTGCACAATATAATTCTATTACTGTCTGTCAGAAAAAAATTGCTTTCAGAAGCTCAAAACATTGAGTACATTCCATGGATATATTGCCCAATATATTAGGGAGTAATACATGCTTCCAAGTTTAATTGATTCTAATGACAGATTTCCAAACTACCAAAAAAATGTACCAACCTGAAGTGTTAAAATTAATATTTTATAATACTTACTTACTTCAAAATCTTATAATTTAAGAATCAGTGAGACACAGGATTCAAGACTGATGGAAAAGCTACTCATAAAAGTAGTGAAGAAAGAATTTTAAAGATATCTGAAATCCAAATGTTTAAAAAGATAATAAATATAAGCTTTGATTTTAATACCAAGCATTAGATTGCAAATTCTTCAAAAAAGGCACTGTCTTTATTCTATGAATGTACAACTCTTAGCATAATGGGGACTGTTCCATATCTGTATAATATATTAATATAAATAATAAGCTAAAAAGTTTTTTTTATAATAGAGTAAGAAGGCCTACATTACACATCAAACTTGAATTTGTTAGATTAACATAACTCAATCTGGTGGAATGGCATTTTGTTGTCAAATAACTACCTATTCTCTGCTGCCCACTGCAGACTTTAATCTCATCTGTGTTCACCTATGAAGAAAAATTAAGAGACTAACCTTTCCCTTGAAATTTTCTCATATATTTCACTAGAATCCACATGTATCTATTAAATATATTTACATAGCCTATTAACAGAGTAGCCTATGAATAGTACTTTTTGTTGAGTTGGTGAAGATGATGAACTTAATTTTACCACAGAATAGGCCATATTCTATCATCCTAAAAACACAGTGACATGGTCCAAAAAAACATGAAATGGCCTTTAAGCTTTGTTGCAATAAATAACTCCATTAGTAATGGCTGATAAACTTGCAAATTATTCTCTACAGTCAGTTCACATTTATTCAGCAGAAAAGGATGATATCAGTATTGCTGATAACTACACAGCTCTGAATTAATTGCAATATATTTTATCTCAACATCACTGAAAATTCCTAGTATTAATTCAAATGTGTTAAAGTGACACATCTTCCTTTAGACTTTCACAGCGTAGTATTATATTACTAGTGACCTTCCTATGGTAAGAGAACAGCATACACAGATTTGAAAATATTCTGGTTTTAAATTCGGAATAAGCAATGCCCACCTTGGACTTTTTGGGAAAGGCTTTAGACTGAATGTGACAAGTGTATACTCATTTGGAAAAAAAAAGCCCAACCCAACAACAAAAAAACCAATAAAAAACCCTTTTTCTTAATTCATCTGGAAGATAGCCTTATTCAAAACTAACTTCTGCAGTTATCTATCTTTGGTTTGTGTTTTATCAGTCACGTTATCTGTCTTCATAGGTAAGGAACATACATAGCAATTAAGAAGATATTAATGCACGCTGTAATACTTGAAATCTACTTGTATATTGTCTAGTCTAACATCAGTCATGGTCATCTTTGGAGAAGAGTTGCTGTGTCACACAAAATTAACTAGAAAAAAATAAAAGGATTCACTAAACACTCCCCAAACTTTTCACTCTCGCTTCTATTAAAACAAACACAACCACCCAATCCTACACATAAAAATAGACACATTCAACAAGTCTTTGGCTCTAAGCCTTACACAATGTGCTGTAAGGTTCCTCCTAGATGTGTTCAAAAATGTGAATGCTGGCTACAAACTCACTGATACTCATTTTTTCCCTACTATATTAAAGGCAAAACCGGAAAAGCTCTGCAGCAATAGGTCTAGGAGAATATGCAATACTAACTATTCCTCCTAAGAAGCTGTGATGGACTGACTCTCTTATGCAGCATCCCCCATCGCCTCTCCTATCACCTTATTGGTGGTGTACAGACTCTACATAGTTCTGTCTTTGGACCAATACATTACTTCACATATGCTGTAAAAGAACGATACCCAACATTTAGGTAAGAAACAGGAGGTGTTATATACTTCTCAACTGTATCAGTTCCTTCTTTCACTGTATCTCCTCTCAATTAGGAAAAGAGTGCTCCTCATAAGCAGCTTTTTCTTATCTGCACCCTAGTGTCCAAGGAACATGGCTAATACTGGTCAGCAGAGGCAATTCTGGAACTACTGTCCAAGAAGAAAAAGCATTAATTGCATTCTTTAAGGAAAAATTTCCAACACTCTTCCAAAACCAAAGTGTAAAGTCCCATCAAAAAAAAATCCTACTGTGGCAGAATAAAAAAAAAAAAAAAAAAGAAGAAAAGAAAAAGAAGAAAATTGGGCTCCTCCAAACAGGTTATAGATTATGTGGCTGAAAGAAGAGCTACATCCACAGTATTTTTGCAAACAAAATACAACCGTGGCTGTTTTAACTTCAAGATTTCCTGTTTGAAAGGATATCACGTAGTTCTGAGTTTGCACATTTTATTCCAAGATTGCAATAAATACTAACCTTTTTTTTCAGTGAAAAAAACCCACTATACTCAAGGCATACTTCTAGCAACACGTTCCATAAGTTCCTTAGTAGAGGTGATATTCAGCATAGCATAAGCTCATCATACACATAGCCCTTACGTCCTGAAAGCAATGAGAGTTTGTGACGGATGTGCCTTGTCAGCAAAGCAAAAAAACAAGGGGTGAGAAAAGCACAGTCCACATCATTATTACTTCTTGAAGCCCAACTGTGTTCAGGACCAATATAGTTATTTTTGTATTTTTCAAAAACAAAGTAGAATAAGCAGTACAAACTTATATGGAAAGGATGTTGAAGAACAGAGAAGGCAGTATCCTGGTCACAAAAGAAATTCTAACAGATAAAAACCTCTCAGAAGTAACTCTGTTCCCCATGTGGAAAAAAAAAAAAAAATGACCACTGATAAAACACAGGAAAAGAGGAAAATAGATCCTTCCATTTTCTGTGCTTCAGATATGACTTCATCCTTAAAAATGACTGTACAGAATGTAAAAAATTACAAATCCAAAAGTGGCCTCAATCAGTTACTACAAATCTGATAAACGCAAGTCATAAGAAACTAGAAAAGTTTGATAACATTTCATTTTGATTTGTTGACACAATACTGTAGTAATACCCACTTGTTATAACGGTTCAAGTCTAATAGTATTAAAGTCTCTCCTCTTGCTATTATACACTTTTGGAAATCATAAAAAAAAAAGACCAAACCACAAAATAAGATCAGGAAGGAAAAAAGCTTCTATGAACATGGATTCATGGAATTCCATCACATAACAAGTTAGATCACTGTCTTTTCCCTTTTCAGAATACAAAATCTCCAGTAAAAAAAAATAAAACATTTAATCCAGTTCTACATCCATATGTTCACATTATTTTGCTATTATATGTTGATTATTCTAGTAAATGTGGTTGGTTTTTTTTAATCCTTGCAGTCCAGAAATAAGAGAGCTGGGATGAAAAACTGAAAGGCTAAAGGCACTGTCACAGTGTCCATTTAAATACACATATTCCTGACTACCTTATGATAAGACTGTCCATAACAGCAGTGAAAAGCTCTTCAGAAAAGTAAAATATTTATCATTTTAGGATTCAGACTCAGTAAGCTCTGATCTGCAACATTACTACCATTGTAGCAAGGTAATTTGTTTTTATTAAAATTCAGCCGTCAGTATTAAAAATGCTTTGAAGTATGTTTCAAAAACATAATAAAAACCTGAATCTTATAACACCTTCTAATAAGCACAAACAACTGCAACTTTTAAACAACCTTGAAGGTAATACGAGACATTGGCAGAAACACTCAAAAAGGTAAAAAAAAAAAAAAAAAAAAAAAAAAACCACCAACAGAACCCCACAACTTTTTTATAAGAAGTCAATCACTGCACTACGGAAGTTATGACATTAGCCTGAAACCCACACATGGGTTCGTAACGGGAAGCAAATACATTTGTTCTGACTTAGCCTGTCATTGGCATGCTAGATTTTCAATAAGAATTTTATGAATGTAAGGCATAGCCCAGGTTGCAATGGAAGCTGAAAAAGCTGACAGTCACCTTGGCTTTGTTTTTTACAAGCTAACATCTATATGTTTATGGAACAAGCATGTAACTCAATGAACTTTGTTGCTGGTTTCTAGCATGCCTAGCGCACTGAAATTCTTCTACAGTAACAGTATTTTGGTACCTAGCAGTTGGAAGTTAGAAAGCACTAAAAAGCTTGTCATAATACCTGGTTTTCAAACACTGCCTGTACTCTTTAATCCGAAATTTTACATCTAGTTTGAGCTATTTATTTCCAGAGTTACAGCCAAGAAATTTTGTAAAAGATATCTTTAATATTCTCACCGAGAAGCATTCTGCTGCAGTGCTTCGGTTGCAAACACTGCAGAGGAACTGTAAATAAAAAGCTCATTTCTACTGGAATTAGAGAAAACACGGGAGATACTCCCTTACGGAGTATCTCATAAACCCACATTTGAGATCAAACAGAGTTTAAAAGAAATCAACAAAAAGAATGCAGTTGTTTATTACTCAGTCTCAGAGGATCGTGTCACGACCAGTCACCAAGAACAACTCTCTTCTGACCACTGCATCAGCCCACAGCGACAGGGGGAGGGAAAGGGAGGGGAAGGAAACGGAGAGAGATTCTGTCACAGAAGACAATCAAGGTTGTCTGCGGGGAAATGAAAGGTTTTATCCTCGATAAATAAGCGACGGTTTCACAACAAGAGGTGGCAGAAACCGAGGAGGGAGACCGAGACCGCCTTTCCCTCAGAGGTGGCGAGGCGCAG
>NW_009260361.1:93181-110720 GCF_000687185.1 Egretta garzetta | reverse complement strand
CGGGGCGGCGGAGGAAGGGGCCGAGATCCCGCGGGGGTGGGCGGTCTCCCGCGGGAAGAGGGGCGCGGCGCGGTGTCGGACCGTGCGCGGAGCCGGGGGCTTCCCAACCGCTTGCCTTGGTCTACCCAAAGGCGCCCCGGCGCGTAGCCGTTCCCCCTGGCATCACCCTCGTTTTACCGCCCGTTCACCCGTGCATTCCTTGTGAAGGCGGGCGGGTGTACAAAACTCCCCTTAGCAGCGGGAGGGAACGTGTTTCTGCCCAGGGCCCTGACGTCAGACACCCATGAGGTTTGGTCTCGTGTTTGGAAGTAAGGTTTAGTTTCTTCGTTTTCTGGTGTCTCGTTCTGTAGAGCTACAACAGCAAGATGAAAGTTAACAGCTTGGGAGGAGTCAAGCTCCACTCTGAGTCAAAACATCACCATATGCTGGTACTGCAACACATGCAATGCAGACAAATTTCATATTGCTGTGAGTCTTAAATCCTCGTCTACAAAATACATGGACCTACCCACTGCTTCAACTGTTTTTGTAAATGGCTGGTTTCCAGTCTTTGTTGTTTTATTTGTAGAACACCGTGACATACCTCAGCCAGGAGTGAAAAAAATAATAGCTTGGGCCTGATAGTTTTTGAGAGGGGGTTAGATACTCCTTGTGTAAGTCTTTGAGGGCAAGTGATCATAGCATATTAATCTCAAATACAAGCTTGTATGTTAAATGTAAGATTTTATACCAGATCATTGTGTAAATTAAAATAATACACACATGCCTCAGATTTCACTGCATATCCTTGTCAGTGTCTTTCCAGGCTCTGGTGTCAGCTTTGTGATGGGTCAAAAGCTCCTGCTTTTTTAATAAATTGGTCCTACTGGAAAAAGCTATTAGCATCACAAGATAATACTTTGTCAGTTTAAAATTATTTGGCAAGTACTGTTTGGAGTGCGACTTGCTGACAATAACAGTTATCATACTCTGTTTCTTGTAAACTGGGATTTAACGTCCCACACGCAGCTTTGGAAATCGGTAAGACGATGATACTTCTGACCCAATAAAGAACTCCAACATCTACTCAGAATTATAGTATTAACCCTGCAACTAGGCTGACCCAACATGAAACAGGCTGTAAGTGTGCTCATAGTTACCTATGTTAAGAAAAAAAGGGAATGCATCAAATTAATACCAAACTTTAGCGAACAAAAGAATAGCAGTGAATAGAAATACACCGGTCCTCTTGCTATTTGCGGTGAAATTCTAATTTTAGCAACAAGGGAATTGTGCACCTTTTGTCACGCTTGTTCTTTAAAATGTCCTGTGTCTCTCATTAACCTGGTTAGGGTTTTTTTTTTGCCAGAGATTCTTAAGAGATGGTCTATAATTTCTTTACAGGTATACTTTATATCTGACTCTTCCGCTGTTTTCAGTGACTGATAATAAAAACTAATCATAGAATCATAGAATGTTTTGGGCTGGAAGGGACCCCTAGAGGTCATCTAGTCCAACCCCCCTGCAGGAGCAGGGACACCGCTAACTAGATCAGGCTGCTAATACTAGATACTAATACTAGAAATATTACCCCACTATTACTTTTCCATTGCAGTGGTAGGAATGCTGACAAAATGAAAAGCGGGAGAATATGGTGTAGACAATTGCTACTTGGGAAGGAAGGCACTCCTCCATGCAGTGTCCCCATTGGAATAATGGCCTCTAGTATAAAAGTTTGTCGACCTTGCATTGCTTTTGGCAGATGCTGGTTCAGCCAATGCAGCAACCAGCCAGACTGGATACTGTGGACTAAGAGGAAATGTCTTCAAAAGGTAGAGTATGTACTTTATATGCAAGTCTCTTCCTACTCCTATTTCTGCTTCCCTTGAAAAAAACTACTTGCCCTATCCCTTCCCATCTCCATTTTCTCATAGAAATGAGGAATGAAGTTAAAAAAACTTAACCAGTCTTTACAAAGCATAGACTTAAAACTCTGCCTGCAGTGTGGTAAATTAACTAACATCTCCTTTCCCCCAGAAGAATCTTTTTGGGAACCACTCTTTTACCAGTCAAGGGACAGAGCAGCTGTTATAAAATCTTCTGATTCCAACTTACGGTATCTACAAATGTTTCATTTACTGTGAGCAGGAAAATGGTCGCTTGTAATAATGTAGATTTTTTTTTACCCCATTGCCCATGCATTTCCATACCAGATGATTGGTCTGACTTTGTAGAAATTATACTGCTTGGCCAAAGGGGCCAGTGATATCTACAAGTTAGTTGCCTGTCTTAGATAAGCGAAGTTGTGTGAAAGCAGTCATGATCTGGGGAATGCCCAAGAAGATAAGGTAAGAGAGTTTGGTTGTGGAAGCAGATAAAGCCAGAGATACAGAACCCAAATTGTTTGCTTCCAAATATGTTGCCTTTGTGAGAGATGCTCTAATTTTGTTGGCCTTTTTCTAAAGGAAAGGGTTTGTGCTTATTTGTTGGTGTAAGTATTAAAACGTTATGCAAATACGCTTTACACTCATCTTGGTTCTTAAAAAAACCCAGAGCGATCCTATTTACCTTTACAAATTGAAGCCACTATAGCTTAACAGGCATTTATTCAACATACAACATCAAAAAATGAGGAATTACTGTTTATTAGTTATGGTATAGTTAGGTTTTGAGATTTGTGCTGAGCTCGTGTTTAGCTAGAAATTGAAATTTGATTGAAATGTATAAACTGTAATTTTATTATTTTGCTAAAATACTTGACATTTATGACTACCTAGAGAAAAAATATCAAAATATGTTTTGTTTTTAACCCAGCTTTATTGAAAAAAGAGGTATCAACTGCAGTTAATAAAATGGCAGCCCTCTTATTTGATCGTGTACAACATTATTCTTTGAAGAGAGTTTCACAAAGATACAGGTGGGAGACTAATGAGATTTTCATGATCACTCTTGATGAAGTTCCAATTCCTACTTGTGTTTTTTTAAGTATCTGCTAGCAAGACTGTCAAACGTATTTTTTTTTTAAAGTTTTTAGAACTACCAGGTCTGAATCTCTCCTACATCTTTTTTATGTGTAGACAAAAGGAGGAAAATGAGCTTTCCTGCCTGCTCACATCCAAGTTTTCTTCAGTTTTGCATTAATTTGTTAAGATGCTTTTCTGGAGCATAGGAAAATGTTTTCAGGCTTTGGAGGTGTCATAGGAAAATAAGTGTTTATTTTTAAATTAATTTAACGCTTTTTCTTTTCATGTGGTATTATTTTAAATAACAGCTACTCCTATTTATAGCCAGAAAGGAACAGTCTCAGAGGTCAAACATTTAAGGTGGGATCCATCTTATCCAGCTTCAGTAATCTAGAAGTTAGGCATGTAGTCTCAATCAGTCATCTAGGCTCCTTCTGTAGATAAATCAGGATGGGGAGGGAAGGAAGAGGGGCAGTTCTGCGGGCGATTCATTCCATGCTGGGATACTCATCCCACTATCTAAATCTCTTGGTCTTTGAAGGTGCCTATCTCTATTGATAAAAGATGGAGCCTGGATGACTAGATCAGATTAGAGAGCAGATTTTTGGATGGCTACAGTTAGGATGGGTTTCCCCACACAACTGGCAGTATAAAATCTCTAAAAAGTGAGCGTGGGCAGGAGTGTTGGGGTTTTTTGGATATGTGTATTATAAAAAAATTAATGTATCCCTTTTAAATGAATGAGTGGAGTACTTCATTACAGAATACAACTCTCATTTCAAAACCTACATTTTGCATTTGCTGTAATGCAAGAGGAACCGGCCATGAGTAGGTAAGCAATTTTAGAATTTGAGTCACAGAAGTACTTGTGACTTGCTAGGCAGTTACTTGCAAGTGCAGTGCTACGCAACAGATGATACAAACAAAAAGACTAAGTTTTTCAAGGAGACTTTCACAGCAGAAAAAGCTAAGATCTTCAGTGAAATACTGTGTAAAGTAAGTGTGTATATTTAAAGGAAAGGTATTTTAAGTTGTTACTGTGGCCTTAAGTAACCTCTCATTCCAGAATCAAGCTGACTTCCTAAGGCTGCAACAATAAGGAATTTATACTGAACAATGGTCATATGCTGCTATGTTTGAATTCATATACAGCCAATGCATTTTAAACCCCACCAAACCTGTTCAGAGATAAATTATAAATAATAATCTAAAGGAAATACTTTGATGTCTGTTTTGTATACAGTATTTGAGACACGTGAACAGGAGAAAGATACTTTTTCATCACTACCTTGTAATATTCTAAAGTAATGTATGCCGGACTAGATGACTAATGTTCTAAAGTTTCCATAGCATAATCCACTCAGTGCATCATTCTGAAAAGGAGTATAAGAATTAAAGCAGGAGCGAAGCCATATGATCTGTATATAGCGTAGCTGCGTGCACTTCCTGGGGATTTGAGCGTCTGATACGTCATGTGTTTCAGCTCTGCATTTGGTGGATTAGAGATGTAATTTCTTTATGCAATAACATAAATTGTATGGTTAATCCAATACACATGATGCAAAAGAGCATACTTAGCCGAGAATGCTGTGGCCTCATTGGAAACGCGTTACTATACACTTTCATAAAATTCTTACACCAATAGGTACTGTTAATTTTTTATGCTATAGCTACAGAGGATAAAGCTCTACAAGACAGATTGCATGCCATCATTTTTACAGACGGAAAATCTTGGTTTGCTCCCCTCTAATTTATAATGATGAAACCACCAACTACATTCGAAGGTGTGGAGAAAACAGAAACTTAAACGTCCCGGGAGAGGTTCTCTCTGCTTGTACCTTTAGGCTTATAACCATTTGGGCTCTCAAGATGTTTCTTAACAAAAATAATTTTTCTTACATTTTCAGTGTGCCCGTGATGAGTGGAAGTATCTGTGACTAGCTAGATGATGGGTTATTAGTTGAAACAATTAGTGAGGGGATAGAGTAACAAGTCAATCCTTCACTCTCTACTTCTTTTTTTAGATGCCACTTCATTTTGGGTATACCACTTTGCTGAAGTTTGAGGGGAAAAAGTGTGGGTCATGTTTTAAGCTTGAGTCCAGCCATTTCATTTGTTACTCCGAGTCTAAAATTGTTCTCAGGTATCTCAGCCATGATTCAGTGAGTCAAATACCCTGGTGTTTTTCGACAATTTCTGTATGAAGTGATTTCAAATATTTTCCCTCTCAGCTAAAGGCCTAATGCAGAATTCTGTGAGACATGATTAGTTTTTACTCCATGCTGCAAAAATGGTGGGTGGCAAATCTTCAACTTTTCTATTAACCATCACTTCCTTGTTTAAGATGGGCAACTACTTTACTTACTATAATTGAAAACAATCCACTTTCTTTTCTTATGTTTACTGCTGGCTAAGATGCAGGTTTGTTTTCATGTTAAATTTGTTTTATTCCCATATTCAAACCCAGTAATTCCTAATTTGAAATGCGTATCTTCTGCTAGAATACGTCTTTTTCTTGGTTAGCTCACTTGAGATAAGTAGATCTCGTAAGAAAAAACAAGCAGAGGGTATAATGTAATAGAGCTCATGCTTCCTGCTGTTGTACCTGGTGATGGGTGAACTTGAAGGACTGCAGCTTGGAAGGGGAGATTAGACAAGTCCTCTGCTTGATTTTGAAGTCTGGGATATACTGGAAGGTGTTTTTCAGCAATTACTGAGAGAACGTGATGTCCAAAGGAGACTTGGAGAAAAAACCATGTCTCTGAGCAGAATACTGCTCACATATAGTAGGAGCAAGAAATTATAAACCAAATTAGATGTCTATTTTTAAAAAATAGTGATCTGTTTATACTTAGCATTTAAACAACTAGATTATTAAGACTATGCTACTGGAAGTAACATTATTTACCTTTTTTTTGTGTGTACTCATCACATTTTACAGATCAGAATATACAAGGTTAGTTTTCTCCAAAAATACAATACAGAGTATTGAATCTGTTTAAATAAAAGTTACAGTTGTGAAACAGGATATGGTTATGATTTAAGATACACCTCTACAGAAAACATTTCTGCGCTATATATATCACATTTATATATAAATATCACCTAAGTGATCTAAGTGATCTAACCTCTACAGAAAACATTTCTGCGCTATATATATCTCACATTTATATATAAATATCACCTAAGTGATCACTTTTTGGGCTTTTTTGATTACCAAAAATTGTCAGAGCATGGCTGTCTTCTATACAGGTATATACAGTTTATTGTGAATCTGAGTTTTCCTGTCACAGACATTTTTTTAATCGTGCATTTTTACAGAAGAGCAGCTGCACTCCGATAATCTGACCAGCAAATGTAATCTAAGACATTTGCAATGATGTTTTTCCGATGTTATAAACAAAAATACTGGTTTTTGCCTTACTGGTGCTTAAGGTTTACCCTTTCTAACTGTTTTTATAAATATTGCTTTTTCAGATAAAGTAATGATGTTCTAGTCCTGGGAACGCTGATGAGATGAGTTGATTTTGCTTCTAAGTGCCTTGGTTTGTAATCTTCCAGAAACATATTTCTGAATAATTCTTATTTTTACAGTTGTGATCCTATGACAAGGTTTTCACTTGCAGTTCTTAGCTGCGTAAACAGAAGAATGTCAGCAGTCAAAGGTGATGAATTTTATAGGCCACTGATGGTACCCTATTGAAAGTGATTCTATGAAAAGCCCTAGAAATAGTGACAGTAGAAAACATTTCACCAGGATATGTTTAGAATCTATTTTAGGTTGATTTATTCAAAGAAGATACAATATGCAGCTGAACCTCAGAAGTTTTGAAAGACTGGAAAGGAGTGTGTTCATCATGGAGGAGTACACACAATAATAACCTCCTTGCTTGGGGATGATTAGATGCTACTTTAAAGGTTTGTCTATTGCTTATGTCTCAAATTCAAAACCAGTATTTCTATTCTATAAAAGGACAACCTACGGCACAAGGTAAAGTAACTTGAGTGTAAAAGTTCTACACAATTTTTTTTCTTGCCTTCTGTTTCTGTCCTTCTAGACAGGCCTGAGTACATGTTTAAATTAGTAGCCTTAATTTAAAAAGAGGTGTGATAGTTAGCATTAATAAGAATACATAATTTAAACGCAAAGCAAAAATATTTTTGGCAAGATTCCTTTTCTAGTTGCATTACTCCAAAGGAATTAACTAAATCAAAGTATGCTGAAAAGTGTTTATGTCTCAATGTTTACTGAAACAAGAGTCAGATCCTTTGTAAAAAATTGGCATGTTTCCCAATTCTTAGCTTACTGAAAGAAATGCGTAATTTAAATTTTTGCTAGTTATTTTAAAGAAGTGTCTTGAGGTCCTAACTGGGACTAAAAGAATTTTCTTTTCAAGCTGCATGTGATATGATATGTGGAATACAACATAAGGAGTATAAGCAGAGACTGTAATGTCAAGTACAAGAGAATTTAAACAAGGCTATTTTTTCTGTACATTAAATTATAAGGTAGACCTGAAGCTTCACATATATCTTTAAGATAAATAATGGACTTAATTACAAATTGGAAATGCTTTTGGTTCAACCCCACCAAAAAGGGTATTCTTCCCTCTGTTCTTGGTCCTGTATCAAATGCCTGTTCACATTCTAACCCATTTTATCAATGCCTCCTTTTTCCTCCTGTAATACTGTTTGTATTCACAGTTTAGTTGTTGCCATTCCGCTTGTTTATATAGCATTCCATATGAAATATCTCACAACAGTTTCTACTTCATACCTAAAGAATTCCCCCTTAATTGCAGCAGTTCTTAATATTATCAAAAGCATGCTAAACACAACAGGTTAAAACAAGAAATGAAGACTACAGCTGATACTGCAGGAAAAATCTGTGTAGGCAGAAGTAGTCATCACAGATGGGATTCATTCATACCGCTGCTAGTTCTACCACCCACAGAATCCCTATTACCATTTCCTAGCAAACACACTTCATTGGCTCTGAAGAAATCGCTGTTGTCTGTTCAAGCAGATAGCTGAAGTTACTGAGACGATATGGATGTAAAATAGTCGTGTCAATTAAAAAAAAAGTTACTTTATGTTTTTGAAGTTTATAGTAATTAAAAGTGTCTTTTCATTTGATGACAACAATAATGTAACTTGATTTAAAGAACCACTTCCAAATTTATCCTTTATTACTAAAAGTATTCTTCCTGCAAGCATTGAGCATTAGGATACTGTGGTACTGTTGTTCTCCCCATTCCCTACTTCTTTGTTTGTTTGCCCCAATTAATTGATACTATGAATTGAGAAAGCAATGTGCTCTCACAAAGGAAGCAAGCAAGGTTCTGCCTTTTTGCTGAAGCACCAGCTGACATTCCTGATTTGTATACAGGGTGGAGTTCTGCATTCTTTCTGTTCCTGTGAGTGTTGACAGTGATGACAGCTCTTATGGGAGAGACAGTGCTTTGATCATGTGCGTAGCTGGGTATGAGGGGGAAACTTGCATTAAATTATTGTAAGGGACACAATGACTTAGGAAAGCTAGGTGAGTGAATAAGAAGCTGGAAATTCTGATTTTTTCTGAAAAAGAAAAAAAAAGCTGTTGTGCCAAATGCAAGTTATAAAGCAGCTTTGCTGTCAACAGGATCAGGACATGGATCCAAATTAAAACAGAAAAAAAAACCCCAAGTGCTTGTTTTGTTGTTTTAGAGGGGGAAAAACACTAAAATTATGAAAAACTGCCTGATGTGATTCACAAATATTTGTATCAGCACAACTATGAGGAGCAAGACACTGTGGTATAAGGGTGGAAACTCCACAGGCTGGTACAGCTGCCAGAGTACTCCTACTGTTAAACCGCAACCAAAGAAATCCTAGTACCCTTAGCAGAATTTAATTAAAACGCCCAAATAAGCCATTATTGTGGTGGTCAGTTCATTTTGAGTTAGGGGAGAGTAATTGTTTCCAAGTAGTTTGCCTGCAGCAGTGGAGTAGGCTGCAGGAATTTTCTTGTTTATGACTTCTTCATAAATTACCCAGAGTCACATGGCTTTATATTCTTAAAAGCAAAGAGAATATTAAGTTGCTAAACATTAGTTGCTAAAGGTCATGGAATTATAGTATGAAGAGCTTGCTGTTCAAGCACGATCTTGTCACTTCTTGTTCCTCCATTTACAGAATTGTTAACCAACATATTTAATGCCTCAGGGAATCTCCATCTTACTATTCTTTCCTTCCTAGTAGCTTTACAGATTTCCGTGAATGAAACAATAGAGATTTCACAAGTTGATTTCCTCGCTTAGTTTCATTTCAGCCATCTGGTGGTGATGTCACATATAATCACCTGTGTCTAACAAGCACCTGATTTCCTTCCTTGGGGACTGAAAGTACAATACACACATACATACCAGCTCTGTATCAGGCTGTATTTGTACTACAAACAGCAGTTTGCTATCATGATTCAGATAAATAGGAGACTAGTTCAGCTGTTTTAGTTACTTTAGATCATTTCCTGCAGCTTTACTCATCCTCCCAATTAACATGAATACACATTTGGGGTTTTTTCCAAGTTAGCCATTAAAGAGGTTAAGTAGGTTGGGCCCTGTGACTAATGTTTCCTTGGCTCTGACTGCATTTTGCTGCTCCCCTAGAGTATTCCATAATACGTCATTAGCATGCAGGGATACTCTGAGATTCCTAATTGTAGGACAACACTTGAAAATGTTCTAGAAATCTCAGAGCTCCACAATGAGAAATCCTGGCCATAAGACACAGCATGGAGGGGCAAATACAGAAGTACTTGTACTGTAAAAAGACCACGTCTTGCATTAGCATTGTCATTATTAATACAGCTCCCTACTGCTGAGCTTTCATGTTCTGTATTGATTAAAAAAAAAAAATAAATTACCAGTGCCACAGCAAAACTTGGCCAAGGTGGTGCTGCAGTAATTGGATGAGGCTTTTCAACCCCTATAGGAGTTTGTTCTTGCACTAACATTGCAAAGGTAGCAAACTCTCAGGTTTTGTCACTGCTGATGCCTTATTCCAGGCAACAAATGAAAAATGCAATTGCTGAACTATTTTACTACACAAAGTTTAAATGTAATCCTCTTGTTTTAGAAATGTCAGCAATATAAAGAGGCAGCAGTTAAATGGAAACAGCACAATCTGTCAATGAGATTTTACTACACAAAGTTTAAATGTAATCCTCTTTTAGAAATGTCAGCAATATAAAGAGGCAGCAATTAAATGGAAACAGCACAATCTGTCAATGAACGGTAAGCATTTCCCCCACCAGTGTTTAATTGTGAATCATGATGAATATTACCTCCATGGATTAAAGTCCTGATCTTAAACAGTCATTTGCATAGAAAATGGGTTTGTTCAGGAGCTGAGGCTTGTCTATAGAGGTACTTCCCTGGAACAAGAAAAGCTTTTTGTTTTAAGTTAGCTTTAGAAATTGCCTTAGATAAATTAGGAAAAAAGGTGCACATTCTGAAACAAGAGTATTCACTTCAAGGGTACTCCTTTGCAGTGCTTCTCTACCTATGGCTACGCCAGATGCTGGTGCTGCAAAGAAAACTGATTACTCCTTCCACACCTCACTGTACATAAGAAATGGCACTTCTAATGCCCTAGTTAACTTTTTCCTCTACTGTCTTTTATACTACCTGGTATGCTTCAGCTTAAAGGAGCAGAAAGCATACAGATAGTACTACAGGTGTTACACATTGTGGGTTTGAATCAAGCCACTGACTGAAAGTTAATTTCCTCCTGTATCCTACTCAAGTAAAGAAAAAAAATGTTTAAACATAAACACCGGTTTTACCTTTGACCTTTTGCAGATATTTGTGTGTTAAAAATCACAAACAGGAATATTCTTCTGCAATCTTCATAGAAATTTCTACCAGAGATGCACTAATGGAAGAACCAGTTGCAGGCAGCATTATTTCAGTAGAAATTGTGGTTTTCATAACCCAGACACTGCTGCCTGTATGTACTTTCTTTCCCTACTAGCAAATCAAGCAAGACAGATACCAAGAAACATTAAGAGTTGAAGTTAGTTAAGTTTACCTAAAAGTGCAGTTAACTGTGCTCCAAGGGCAGGTTAGCAGAAGCTCCTTTTGCTTTTCAATTAGCATCTAGGAGATAAGACAGCATGTTGATAGAGCTCAGTCCCAGTGTGCTAGGCTTTAGCTAAGGTGAAGCAAATCCTGCAGTGATTAATGTTTTTTCCCTAGCTTGTTTTCCTGAGCTCTGTAATTGAAAATTGTTAAAGCAGGTCATTTGAAGTATGTGTAGTATCTAAGGAACTACAACTTAGTGATCATAAATTTGCATTACAAATGCATGTATAGCTCCCTACCTGGCATAAATTTTCAATCTGAACCACTTATTAACTGTACCACAATTCTGACCCACCCTGTAATCACCACTGGCCTAGTACCTGTTCATTTGAAGCTCCATTTTCTAGTTTTTGTTCTTTGTTCCCTTCTTCTGGATGCTTTTCGTTTTATGTAAGAAACAAATATTGAGTTCTTTCTACTTCTCATTCATTCTGCTGTGAGGAAACACTGGAAAACCCATATAGCAATG
Organism: Egretta garzetta; assembly: GCF_000687185.1. Taxonomy (NCBI): domain Eukaryota; kingdom Metazoa; phylum Chordata; class Aves; order Pelecaniformes; family Ardeidae; genus Egretta; species Egretta garzetta. The sequence continues at coordinate 99,186 of NW_009260361.1, read as the reverse complement.
ATGAAAGTGATGAAAGAATCAGCTAAAGTTTATCAAGGGAAGATGCAACAAGGAAAACTGCGGAAGAAATGTCAAGAATGCATAGAAGAAAGATGTCACCTATTCTTTTCAATTTAAATAATGCCTTTTTTAAAAAAGCTTTCTGAGGAATATGACTGGTAATTTTACTCTACTCATAGCAGTTATAGCTATTAATTAAATAATGCCTTTTTTAAAAAAGCTTTCTGAGAAATATGACTGGTAATTTTACTCATAGCAGTTATAGCTATTAGGCTTAAGCAGAAGTGTAAATTTTGAAGAAATTAAAGGCAACACAGTGTTTGGAATGTTTACCATGCTTATCATCAGCAGGTAAGGTTATCAAGCTCCTGAGTATACAAATACAAAACATTTAAGTTACGGCCAAATACCGCAGTCAGGGAGATTGAAAAGCAAAATTTTAATCAAGCTGAAAGATTTAAGATAGTTTCAGTGAAATAGTTAAAAAGATGTACGTAAGCATTAAGTCATTAAAATGACTTAAGTCTCAATCTTCTCAAAAGCAGATTAAGCTAAATTTAACAAACATGACATGAAGTCCAATTTTGGTTTTATACAGTATGTATCCTTGGTACAGAATTCAGAACGCACAGTTCTGAAAACTTGATTTTCCTAAGATAGTAGCGTCGCCAAAATACATCCTAGCTATGGAGTTACTTTAACAGCTATCTGCAAAACCCATTAATGGCCCATCCTAGTAATTACAAATATTACTTCTAAATTTTCAGGGAAAAGTCAGTTAAATATTTGTTTATGCTCATTAACTGCTGCCACAGTGCATGATTTCACTATTACCTTTAAACTCCAAGATTTCCATAAGCTCAAATGGCAGATGAGGGCCCATGTAATAGCAAATTTCTCATATGATATGGGCACGTTCTTACTTACTGCTTTGCAAAATTTCTGACTACAGGAAGAAATAACAGAATAATTCCTTAGCTCTAATGAATATGAAGGACAATACAAGGTAGTTGCCAATAATGTACTTTTTAAAAACCTCTGTGAACATTTTGCATGGTGTTTTAATAACAATACAGCTTTTGCTTTTAAACCTTGCAGAACTAAAACTCTTAAAAAAATTAAGATTTTAAAAATAACTTTTTGTATCCTTAATTATTGTACCACAAGTTGACAAAAAGCTGAGAATTAAGTCCTCAACATTTGGCATACTATTAGACAACATTTTAAAAGTAAATGGAGTATTTCAAAAATTCTAGCCAAAAAAAGATGTAATTTTTTTAAAAAAGAAGCTTAATGCTATTGTAAGAAATGTTGGCCAATTCTGTCAAGAAGTTTAGTTATAGAAATTTGGTCTTTTTCAAAGTGCTATTGGAAGGGTTTAACATGGAACTTGCAGGAACTGTAGAAACAAAAAATGCTTATTCTAAAAATTAGGTTAACAATACACTCCAGCATACTTTGTCCAACATGTTTAATTCCTTGTTGCTCAACGGATTTATTCTTTCTCTAATTACAGCAGATGGATCAGATGCAGTTTTAGAATTAATTTCCCTATGGTTGTAACTTGCTTCATTTACAGTAAAGATGACGAACCACCAAATTCATACTCCAAGAAGAGAAGAGGTCTTTAATGATGGCCAGCACCAGAGGACTCTGAAATAAAGACACGATTTAGACTGTTCAAAGAAAATTCAGGAACATAGTTCAGAACCTAGAGCAGACAACTGTATCTACATCTGAGCACAAGAATTGGCAGATTCAACTGCCCTGTCAAATAAAACGAAATCCTCGAGCTACATACATAAACTTGGCCAATAATAAAACTCCTCTTTCTCAAGTTTTAAAGCACCATTATAGGCAAACATCCATTCTTCCTCATTTTTACTATGGTTCTTTCTAAATTAAAGTTTATTTATGCTATTATTATTAAGTCTACCAGGCAGTATTTTCACTAATTACACATTTAAAAATGTAAACAATGTTTGCATATACAAATTCAACTGGGAGCAAATGGGCTAACTATCATGGTGCAGGAAGTTAACTGGGATATAGCAGCTCATGAAAAATTAAAATCCAATGTGATGTCCCAATAAATTGTCCCTAAGTATCTAAACAGTACTTTACAGAAGATACAAAAATATGAATTCAAAATACAAGTTTAAACTTTTTAGTTTCTTGACAGCTAAAATAGCAGCTACTCTTGAGATCATGCTGATTTAAGTAGTTCCATTAAATGGTCGTTACTATTATTTAAAAGAATTCTTCCTCACCCGACTAAGGCATACAACTTCCATTCTACTCCTAAAACCTAGGCAAAGGACAATTTAAGACAGGGGTAGTGTCTGTGCAAATTGACAGATGTTTATAAAACCATCCATACAACCAAAACTACACATTTTGAAGTAGTCTTTAAACATTTTCTAAGTAATTTAAACCCCAAGCTTACATAAAACATGCGGAGCTCATTTTTACTGCACTCATTTAAAAATCCAACAGGGTATAAGATATTTAATACTTACTATCTGCCACAGCTTTTTTGCCTGGAAAAAAAGAAAAAACAAGCTGAACAATGACAGTTTAAAAAAATATTTCCTCTTTATTTTCTGCAGATAAACTTCAATTAGATTATAGTACTTATGATTTGCTAATTTAGCTTGAACAAGATTTAAAAACTGTACAACATGTACTTTCCATGGTACATGTCAATAAACGTTATATTGATTTTTTTTTTAGAAGTTGTTTGTTTTTAATTAACCAAGACTCCATGCATTTAGAAATTGGAGCCATCAAGACTCCTACTGTAATCTGAAAGAAATGCATATAGAATGGTATTACTTTATGTATTATATGGATATATATACACAACATACAGATGTAAACTGAAGTAATAAGAATATAGTTTGAAATCTTCCTTTGAAAGTAAAATAGCTTATGTTACATTCCCATTGTAATTGTTCTCCTAAAATACTGATTCACAGTGATCACATAAAAATAGACGTAAAAAATTCTTCATAAGGAAGACAGTCATAAGAGACTGTGCAATCTACACCCTTGGAAATAACTAATTTGAATTATGAGTAAGGCCATGAGCAACCTATCTAACTTCAATCTAACTACTTAAGCAGTGGTTTGGACCAGGTGAGCTCAAGAGGTTCCTTCCAATCCAAGTTATTCTACAACATACTCTTCTATAAAATATATGTTATTTGCCAAACTGTTCCCCAAACTGTGGAAAGGGCTACAGCTATTAAAAGCTATTTTCGCTTTAAAATAATGCTTAGCATAGTCGCCTCATATCAAGGTTTTGGCCCTCAAAACCCTACACCACCACATCTATTATCTAAATCATAAATGAAAATAAAAGTAACATGACATGGATACAATCGTGAAACAGTCTGTCAATTCTGAATTTTCCTTGAAATTGAAGCAGCAAAAACCTATTTTTTTTCCTCTCTTGACTGATCACCTACTTATCTTTACTTAGGCTTGTAAGTATAGCATAACAGTTACGGACATGCTACAAATGATTTGGACAAAACTAGAGAAATGTTGAGGTAACATCACTCAGCTGTTCCTACAGTGGAAGATTCCTTTCCCTGTAGGGTTTCTCTACAGTTTACACGATTTCATTGTTCATGACAGCTAGTGAAGGGTTTGACTTGGAATTTTTTCAGCATAGCCTAAACTGAAGGACAGGACCTTTAAGACACCCTAATCTGTTGTAACCTTCTGCTTTGAGGCACCTGGTGCACTCAAGTTTATTATTTTTACATTAGATGTTCTGTTTCTTCCTCCTCACATTTTGAGGTGCATCACCCCAAAATAAACCAAGTGCTTTAACTTTCAAAAGTTCACATGAGAAAACCTTTTAAAAACTGTGGGATTTTTTGCAGATCTTGAGTAAAATCTCAAAATCATAAGGATTCTAAAAAAAAATTCTAATCAAAGTAAGTTCTAGTTCAGAACAGTCTTGCATCCCCCTTCAGGACAAATCTACAGGAGAAGCCTCTGGCTATATGTTGTAAGTTAGATGTGTGGTTTTAAAACCAATTCCCGCATTACCTAAGGTAGGCACAGTTACAGGTATCTGAGTATTTTTGTTAGTGTAATCTTCTACACTGAGCACACTGAAACTTCTACGTTTTTATGGCAAAGACCTGGCCTTAAGTGTGTTGATTTCTTATTTGCTCGATATTTTAAATGACTGATTTCCAATTGTTAAGGATATTCTCATCTATAAACCTTATCCATACAGTAACAGCTAATGAAGGCTATAATGTGTAACTTACCACCATATGAAATTTTGTAATAAGCATAAGCTGTTATTGCTACACCAACCCATATTTCTTGATACACAGTTGTGAAGTAGAACTTCATGGCTCTCAGTGACTTCGGAAGCATGGTCTGCATCATCTGAAAACTGTAAGAAGTTTTGCCATGGTGAGTTTTGCAACTGTATTCCCACCTGCTGTATTTTTTAATATACACACACACACACACATATATATACATACTCCCAAACATGCAAAAGTACTCATTCCAAAGCAAAGCAATGAAAATTCAGAGTTAAGGTTACAATTTATGGGCTAAGACAATAAAAAATAATAAATTACAGCTGATGAAAGGTTCAAAGATGATTCAATAGAGCATTTACAGAGCAGCAATAGCTAGGCTCCTCTCTTCCTATCAACGCCAGCTTTTTTTTAAGTATTTCCAGAGTCTCCCAGGAGGAAAGCCTCATTCCAGACAAGCTAGAGAGGCTCCTTCTTTGTACTACCAAGTTAGTTTCCCTCCCTCCCCAACAGATGTCTCTCCCAACATAGAATCATAGAAACATGGTAATTTCTACTCAAAATAGCAGAATAAATGACGTTAAGCTACTGAATTCATGACTTCATGAATATTTTACTTTCAAAATATGCCCCAAGACCAAGAAGCTTGTAATTGGTTTTTTTCCTTTCTATGCAGCTTTGTTAGACAAACACAGAACTGTAAAAAGTTTTAAAATAAAGCTTACCCTAACTCCCATACAACACATTTGCGCCACACTGCACCAAAATTCTACATGTTCTACTGTCTTACATACAGCACTTCACCCCAATAAAGTCACTATTTACGCTTATCACAACCCAATCTAGTCAGCTATATACACATATGGACAGTACATGGTAAACCCGAGTCACAGGAAAGAAAAGCAGATTTAATCTTCTATGAGGTAGTGCTTACTTATTTGCCATTACTAAATGTAAAGCATCCTTTGGCAGGCATCAAAGCGAAAAGGATGCAAGGGTAGCCAATGCACACATATATATAAAAATCTAGACGCTTTTTAGAAGAATTTAATTTAGAAGAATTAAAGCATCTTAATGGTAATTAATGTATAATTATAGACAAACCCACATTTATGTTTACTTGTTTATGGAGACACATTTCAATCAAATTTATTCCTGTGGACACATTTCCCGAAACAGTGCTGTGCTTTCACCCATACTGTTAAGAACACTGCACCTCCCCCAGAGTTCCCAGTATTCGTCGTTGCAGATGAACAGTGCTGTAATAGCAGGAATTCTGCTATAACAGAGTATCAAGATATTCCAACAAACAAGAAAACTGAATAGAAAGGAAGGAAAGAGTTTTCTCACCACTACAAAATACAGAGAATACGCAAGGCTATTTCCAGCTAACACCCTGCTAAAACCCAGCAGAGACCTCTCCCCAAGGCCTCGGTTAACGCGACGTTGTTCAGGCCTTTTTTCCTGAAATCTATCCGGAACAACGCTGAATGTCCTGTCTCATCGACCTCCCCGTCATGACCCCACCGCAGCCGGGGGGAACCCGCTGCCCGCCCGGGGCCTGACCCCCACAGCTCCTTCCGCACGGCGGGGGGGGGAAGGTAGGACAGCAGAGCTCCAGCGTCGCTGGCCGCGCCTCCCCCCAACCCTTTCCCAGGCTGAACCACAGCTGCCTCCCCGAGACACCCCTGAGCGATGCCCGCCAACGACGGG